>NW_025728704.1:300000-385869 GCF_021461385.2 Schistocerca piceifrons
TTCACATTGACGATGAAACACAGAAATCGCATCGGAATTAAATACAAAAGGCACAATGCCGCCTTAAGTACAAGAATAGAGACTGTTCTTACAGTCGGATCTTTAAGCAGTCCCTGTGAGACCAGTATTAGTTTCCGATACACCACTGCAGGTTCAATGTATTCCTTGGAACTTCACATTGACGATGAAACACAGAAATCGCATCGGAATCAAATACAAAAGGCACAATGCCGCCTTAAGTACAAGAATAGAGACTCTTCTTACAGTCGGTGCTTTGAGCATTCCCAGTGAGACCAGTATTAGTTTCCGATACACCTCTGCAGGTTCAGATTATTTCTTGGACCTCCACATTGACGATGAAACACAGAAATGGGATCGGAATTAAATACAAAAGGCACAATGCCGCCTTAAGTACAAGAATAGAGACTCTTCTTACAGTCGGTGCTTTGAGCATTCCCTGTGAGACCAGTATTAGTTTCCGCTACACCTCTGCAGGTTCAGTTTATCCCTTGGACCTTAAAATTGACGACGAAAAACAGAAATGGCATCGGAATTAAATACAAAAGGCACAATGCCGCCTTAAGTACAAGAATAGAGACTCTTCTTACAGTCGGTGCTTTGAGCATTCCCTGTGAGACCAGTATTAGTTTCCGCTACAACTCTGCAGGTTCAATGTATTCCTTGGACCTTCACATTGACGATGAAACGCAGAAATCGCATCGGAATTAAATACAAAAGGCACAATGCCGCCTTAAGTACAAGAATAGAGACTCTTCTTACAGTCGGTGCTTTAAACAATCCCTGTGAGACCAGTATTAGTTTCCGATACGCCACTGCAGGTTCAATGTATTCCTTGGACCTTCAAATTGTCGATGATACACAGAAATCGCATAGGAATTAAATATAAATGGCACAATGCCGCGTTAAGCACAAGATTAGAGACTCTTCTTACAGTCGGTGCTTTGAGCATTCCCTGTGAGACCAGTATTAGTTTCCGATACACCACCGCAGGTTCAATGTATTCCTTGGACCTTCACATTGACGATGAAACACAGAAATCGCATCGGAATTAAATCCAAAATGCACAATGCCGCCTTAAGTACAAGAATAGAGACTCTTCTTACAGTCGGTGCCTTGACCATTCCCTGTGAGACCAGTATTAGTTTCCGCTACACCTCTGCAGGTACAGTTTATTCCTTGGACCTTCACATTGACGATGAAACACAGAAATGGCATCGGAATTAAATACAAAAAGCACAATGCCGCCTTAAGTACAAGAATAGAGACTCTTCTTACAGTCGGTGCTTTGAGCATTCCCTGTGAGACCAGTATTAATTTCCGATACACCACTGCAGGTTCAATGTATTCCTTGGTCCTCCACATTGACGATGAAACACAGAAATTGCAACGGAATTAAATCCAAAACGCACAATGCCGCCTTAAGTACAAGAATACAGACTCTACTTACAGTCGGTACTTTGAGCATTCCCTGTGAGACCAGTATTAGTTGCCGATACACCACTGCATGTTCAGTGTATACCTTTGACCTTCACATTGACGATGAAATACAGAAATCGCATCGGAATCAAATACAAAAGGCACAATGCCGCCTTAAGTACAAGAATAGAGACTCTTCTTATAGTCGTTGCTTTGAGCATTCCCTGTGAGACCAGTAATAGTATCCGAAACACCACTGCAGTCTCAATCTATTCCTTGGACATACACATTGACAATGAAACACTGAAATTACATCGGAATTAAATACAAAAGGTACAATGCCGCCTTAAGTACAAGAATAGAGACTCTTCTTACCATCGGTGCTTTGAGCATTCTTTGTGAGACCAGTATTAGTTTCCGCTACACCTCTGCAGGTTCAATGTATTCCTTGGACCTTCACATTGACGATGAAACACAGAAATGGCATCGGAATTAAATACAAAAGGCACAATGCCGCCTTAAGTACAAGAATAGAGACTCTTCTTACAGTCGGTGCTTTGAGCAATTCCTGTGAGACCAGTATTAGTTTCCGATACACCACTGCAGGTTCAATGTATTCCTTGGACCTTCACATTGACGATGAAACACAGAAATGGCATCGGAATTAAATACAAAAGGCACAATGCCGCCTTAAGTACAAGAATAGAGACTCTTCTTACAGTCGGTGCTTTGAGCATTCCCTGTGAGACCAGTATTATTTTCCGATACGCCACTGCAGGTTCAATGTATTCCTTGGACCTTCACAATGACGATGAAACACAGAAATCGCATCGGAATTAAATACAAAAGGCACAATGCCGCCTTAAGTACAAGAATAGAGACTCTTCTTACTGTCGGTGCTTTGAGCCTTCCCTGAGAGACCAGTATTAGTTTCCGCTACACCTCTGCAGGTTCAGTTTATTCCTTGGACCTTCACATTGACGATGAAACACAGAAATGGCATCGGAATTAAATACAAAAAGCACAATGCCGCCTTAAGTACAAGAATAGAGACTCTTCTTACCGTCAGTGCTTTGAGTATTCCATGTGAGACAAGTATTACTTTCCGATACACCACTGCAGGTTCAATGTATTCCTTCGACCTTCACATTGACGATGAAACACAGAAATCGCATCGGAATTAAGTCCAAAACGCACAATGCCGCCTTAAGTAAAAGAATACAGACTCTACTTACAGTCGGTGCTTTGAGCATTCCCTGTGAGACCAGTATTAGTTTCCGCTACACCTCTGCAGGTTCAGTTTATTCCTTGGACTTTCACATTGACGATGAAACACAGAAATGGCATCGGAATAAAATACAAAAGGCACAATGCCGCCATAAGTACAAGAATAGAGACTCTTCTTACAGTCGGTGCTTTGAGCATTCCCTGTGAGACCAGTATTAGTTTCCGCTACACCTCGGCAGGTTCAATGTATTCCTTGGACCTTCACATTGACGATGAAACGCAAAAATCGCATCAGAATTAAATACAAAAAGCACAATGCCGCCTTAAGTACAAGAATAGAGACTCTTCTTACTGTCGGTGCTTTAAACATTCCCTGTGAGACCAGTATTAGTTTCCGACACGCCACTGCATTTCCAATGTATTCCTTGGACCTTCAAATTGACGATGATACACAGAAATCGAATAGGAATTAAATACAAAAGGCACAATGCCGCCTTAAGTACAAGAATAGAGACTCTTCTTACAGTCGGTGCTTTGAGCATTCCCTGTGAGACCAGTATTAGTTTCCGATACACCACTGCAGGTTCAATGTATTCCTTGGACCTTCACATTGACGATGAAACACAGAAATCGCATCTGAATTAAATACAAAAGGCACAATGCCGCCTTAAGTACAAGAATAGAGACTCTTCTTACAGTCGGTGCTTTCAGCATTCCCTGTGAGACCAGTATTAGGTTTCCGCTACACCTCTGCAGGTTCAGTTTATTCCTTGGACCTTCACATTGACGATGAAACACAGAAAAGGCATCGGAATTAAATACAAAAGGCACAATGCCGCCTTAAGTACAAGAATAGAGACTCTTCTTACAGTAGGTGCTTTGAGCATTCCCTGTGAGACCAGTATTAGTTTCCGATACACCACTGCAGGTTCAATGTATTCCTTGGACCTTCACATTGACGATGAAACACAGAAATCGCATCGGAATTTAATCCAAAACGCACAATGCCGCCTTAAGTACAAGAATACAGACTCTACTTACAGTCGGTGATTTGAGCATTCCCTGTGAGACCAGTATTTGTTTCCGATACACCACTGCATGTTCAATGTATTCCTTGGACCTTCACATTGACGATGAAATACAGACATCGCATCGGAATCAAATACAAAAGGCACAATTCCGCCTTAAGTACAAGAATAGAGACTCTTCCATACAGTCGGTGCTTTGAGCATTCCCTGTGAGAACAGTAATAGTATCCGATACACCACTGCAGGTTCAATCTATTCCTTGGACATGCACATTGACGATGAAACACTGAAATTACATCGGAATTAGGTACAAAAGGAACAATGCCGCCTTGAGTACAAGAATAGAGACTCTTCTTACCGTCGGTGCTTTGAGCATTCCCTGTGAGACCAGTATTAGTTTCCGATACACCACTGGAGTTTCAACGAATTCCTTGGACATTCTCATTGACGATGAAACACTGAAATTACATCGGAATTAAATACAAAAGGTACAATGCCGCCTTAAGTACAAGAATAGAGACTCTTCTTACCGTCGGTGTTTTGAGCATTCCCTGTGAGACCAGTATTAGTTTCCGCTACACCTCTGCAGGTTCAATTTATTCCTTGGACATTCACATTGACGATGAAACACAGAAATGGCATCGGAATTAAATACAAAAGGCACAATGCCGCCTTAAGTACAAGAATAGAGACTCTTCTTACAGTCGGTGCTTTGAGCATTCCCTGTGAGACCAGTATTAGTTTCCGATACACCACTGCAGGTTCAATGTATTCCTTGGACCTTCACATTGACGTTGAAACACAGAATGGCATCGGAATTAAATACAAAAGGCACAATGCCGCCTTAAGTACAAGAATACAGACTCTACTTACAGTCGGTACTTTGAGCATTCCCTGTGAGACCAGTATTAGTTTCCGATACACCACTGCAGGTTCAATGTATTCCTTGGACCTTCACATTGACGATGAAATACAGAAATCGCATCGGAATCAAATACAAAAGGCACAATGCCGCCTTAAGTACCAGAATAGAGACTCTTCTTATAGTCGGTGCTTTGAGCATTCCCTGTGAGACCAGTAATAGTATCCGATACACCACTGCAGTCTCAATCTCTTCCTTGTACATACACATTGACGATGAAACACTGAAATTACATCGGAATTAAATACAAAAGGAACAATGCCGCCTTAAGTACAAGAATAGAGACTCCTCTTACCGTCGGTGCTTTGAGCATTCCCTGTGAGACCAGTATTAGTTTCCGATACACCACTGGAGGTTCAATGAATTCCTTGGACATTCACATTGACGATGAAACACTGATATTACATCGGAATTAAATACAAAAGGTAAAATGCCGCCTTAGGTACAAGAATAGAGACTCTTCTTACAGTCGGTGCTTTAAACATTCCCTGTGAGACCAGTATTAGTTTCCGCTACACCTCTGCAGGTTCAGTTTATTCCTTAGACCTTCTCATTGACGATGAAACACAGAAATCGCATCGGAATGAAATACAAAAGGCACGATGCCGCCTTAAGTACAAGAATAGAGATTCTTCTTACAGTCGGTGCTTTGAGCATTCCCTGTGAGACCAGTATTAGTTTCCGCTACACCTCTGCAGGTTCAGTTTATTCCTTGGACCTTCACATTGACGATGAAACACAGAAATGGCATCGGAATTAAATACAAAACGCACAATGCCGCCTTAAGTACAAGAATAGAGACTCTTCTTACAGCCGGTGCTTTGAGCATTCCCTGTGAGACCAGTATTAGTTTCCGATACACCACTGCAGGTTCAATGTATTCCTTGGAACTTAACATTGACGATGAAACACAGAAATCGCATCGGAATCAAATACAAAAGGCACAATGCCGCCTTAAGTACAAGAATAGACTCTCTTCTTACAGTCGGTGCTTTGAGTTATCCCTGTGAGACCAGTATTTGTTTCTGATACACCTCTGCAGGTTCAGTTTATTCCTTGGACCTTCACATTGACGATGAAAGACATAAATGGCATCGGAATTAAATACAAAAGGCACAATGCCGCCTTAAGTACAAGAATAGAGACTCTTCTTACAGTCGGATCTTTGAGCATTCCCTGTGAGACCAGTATTAGTTTCCGATACAACACTGCAGGTTCAATGTATTCCTTGGAACTTCACATTGACGATGAAACACAGAAATGGCATCGGAATTAAATACAAAAGGCACAATGCCGCCTTAAGTACAAGAATAGAGACTGTTCTTACAGTCGGATCTTTGAGCATTCCCTGTGAGACCAGTATTAGTTGCCGATACACCACTGCAGGTTCAATGTATTCCTTGGAACTTCACATTGACGATGAAACACAGAAATGGCATCGGAATTAAATTCAAAAGGCACAATGCCGCCTTAAGTACAAGAATGGAGACTCTTCATACAGTCGGTGCTTTGAGCATTCCCTGTGAGACCAGTATTAGTTTCCGCTACACTTCTGCATGTTCGGATTATTCCTTGGACCTTCACATTGACGATGAAACACAGAAATGGAATGGGAAGTAAATACAAAAGGCACAATGCCGCCTTAAGTACAAGAATAGAGACTCTTCTTACAGTCGGTGCTTTGAGCATTCACTGTGAGACCAGTATTAGTTTCCGATACACCACTGCAGGTTCAATGTATTCCTTGGACCTTCACATTGACGATGAAACACAGAAATCGGATCGGAATTAAATACAAAAGGCACAATGCCGCCTTAAGTACAAGAATAGAGACTCTTCTTACAGTCGGTGCTTTGAGCATTCCCTGTGAAACCAGTATTAGTTTCCGCTACACCTCTGCAGGTTCAGTTTATTCCTTGGACCTTCAATTTGACGATGAAACACAGAAATCGCATCGGAATTAAATACAAAAGGCACAATGCCGTCATAAGTACAAGAATAGAGACTCTTCTTACAGTCGGTGCTTTGAGCATTCCCTGTGAGACCAGTATTAGTTTCTGATACACCATTGCAGGTTCAATGTATTCCTTGGAACCTCACATTGACGATGAAACACAGAAATCGCATCGGAATCAAATACTAAAGGCACAATGCCGCCTTAAGTACAAGAATAGAGACTGTTCTTACAGTCGGTGCTTTGAGCATTCCCTGTAAGACCAGTATTAGTTTCCGATACACCACTGCAGGTTCAGTTTATTCCTTGGACCTTCACATTGACGATGAAACACAGAAATGGCATCGGAATTAAATACAAAAGGCACAATGCCGCCTTAAGTACAAGAATAGAGACTCTTCTTACAGTCGGTGCTTTGAGCATTCCCTGTGAGACCAGTATTAGTTTCCGATACACCACTGCAGGTTCAATGTATTCCTTGGACCTTCACATTGACGATGAAACACAGAAATCGCATTGGAATTAAATACAAAACGCACAATGCCGCCTTAAGTACAAGAATAGAGACTCTTCTTACAGTCGGTGTTTTGAGCATTCCCTGTGAGACCAGTATTAGTTTCCGCTACACCTCTGCAGGTTCAATGTATTCCTTGGACCTTGCCATTGACGATGATACACAGAAATCGCATCGGAATTAAATACAAAAGGCACAATGCCGCCTTAAGTACAAGAATAGAGACTCTTCCTACAGTCGGTGCTTTGAGCATTCCCTGTGAGACCAGTATTAGTTTCCGATACACCACAGCAGGTTCAATGTATTCCTTGGAACTTCACATTGACGATGAAACACAGAAATCGCATCGGAATCGAATACAAAAGGCACAATGCCGCCTTAAGTACAAGAATAGAGACTCTTCTTACAGTCGGTGCTTTGAGCATTCCCTGTGAGACCAGTATTTGTTTCCGATTCACCTCTGGAGGTTCAGTTTATTCCTTGGACCTTCACATTGACGATGAAACACAGGAATGGAATCGGAATTAAATACAAAAGGCACAATGCCGCCTTAAGTACAAGTATAGAGACTCTTCTTACAGTCGGTGCTTTGAGCATTCCCTGTGAGACCAGTATTAGTTTCCGATGCACCACTGCAGGTTCAATGTATTCCTTGGACCTTCACATTGTCGATGAAACACAGAAATCGCATCGGAATTAAATACAAAAGGCACAATGCCGCCTTAAGTACAAGAATAGAGACTGTTCTTACAGTCGGATCTTTGAGCATTCCCTGTGAGACCAGTATTAGTTTCCGATACACCACTGCAGGTTCAATGTATTCCTTGGAACTTCACACTGACGATGAAACACAGTAATCGCATCGGAATCAAATACAAAAGGCACAATGCCGCCTTAAGTACAAGAATAGAGACTCTTCTTACAGTCGGTGCTTTGAGCATTCCCTGTGAGACCAGTATTAGTTTCCGATACACCTCTGCAGGTTCAGTTTATTCCTTGGACCTTCACCTTGACGATGAAACACAGAAATGGCATCGGAATTAAATACAAAACGCACAATGCCGCCTTTAGTACAAGAATAGAGACTCTTCTTACAGTCGGTGCTGTGAGCGATCCCTGTGACACCAGTATTAGTTTCTGATACACCACTGCAGTTTCAATGTATTCCTTGGACCTTCACATTGACCGATGAAACACAGAAATCGCATCGGAATTAAATACAAAAGGCACAATGCCGCCTTAAGTACAAGAATAGAGACTCTTCTACAGTCGATGCTTTGAGCATTCCCTGTGAGACCAGTATTAGTTTCCGATACACCTCTGCAGGTTCAGATTATTCCTTGGACCTTCACATTGACGATGAAACACAGAAATGGCATCTGAAGTAAATACAAAAGGCACAATGCCGATTTAAATACAAGAATAGAGACTCTTCTTACAGTCGGTGCTTTGAGCATTCCCTGTGAGACCAGTATTAGTTTCCGATACACCTCTGCGGGTTCAGTTTATTTCTTGGACCTTCACTTTGACGATTAAACACAGAAATCGCATCGGAATTAAATATGAAAAGCACAATGCCGCCTTAAGTACAAGTATAGAGACTCTTCTTACAGTCGGTACTTTGAGCATTCCCTGTGAGACCAGTATTAGTTTTCCGATACACCACTGCAGGTTCAATGTATTCCTTGGACCTTCACATTGACGATTGAAACACAGAAATCGCATCGGAATTAAATACAAAACGCACAATTCCGCCTTAAGTACAAGAACAGAGACTCTTCTTACAGTCGGTGCTTTGAGCATTCCCTGTGAGACCAGTATTAGTTTCCGCTACACCTCTGCAGGTTCAGTTTATTTCTTGGACCTACACAATGACGATGAAACACAGAAATGGCATCGGAATTAAATACAAAAGGCACAATGCCGCCTTAAGTACAAGAATAGAGACTCTTCTTACAGTCGGTGCTTTGAGCATTCCCTGTGAGACCAGTATTAGTTTCCGATACACCACTGCATGTTCAATGTATTCCTTGGACCTCCACATTGACGATGAAACACAGAAATCGCATCGGAATTAAATACAAAAGGCACAATGCCGCCTTAAGTACAAGAATAGAGACTCTTCTTACAGTCGGTGCTTTGAGCATTCCTGTGAGACCAGTATTAGTTTCCGCTACACCTCTGCAGGTTCAGTTTATTCCTTGGACCTTAACATTGTCGATGAAACACAGAAATGGCATCGGAATTAAATACAAAAGGCACAATGCCGCCTTAAGTACAAGAATAGAGACTCTTCTTACAGTCGGTGCTATGAGCATTCCCTGTGAGACCAGTATTAGTTTCCGATACACCACTGCAGGTTCAATGTATTCCTTGGACCTTCACATTGACGATGAAACACAGAAATGGCATCGGAAATAAATACAAAACGCACAATGCCGCCTTAAGTACAAGAACAGAGACTCTTCTTACAGTCGGTGCTTTGAGCATTCCCTGTGAGACCAGTATTAGTTTCCGCTACAACTCTGCAGGTTCAATGTATTCTATGGACCTTCACATTGACGATGAAACGCAGAAATCGCATCGGAATTAAATACAAAAGGCACAATGCCGCCTTAAGTACAAGAATAGAGACTCTTCTTACAGTCGGTGCTTTGAGCATTCCCTATGAGACCAGTATTAGTTTCCGATACACCACTGCAGGTTCAATGTATTCCTTGGACCTTCACATTGACGATGAAACACAGAAATGGCATCCCAATTAAATACAAAAGGCACAATGCCGCCTTAAGTACAAGAATAGAGACTCTTCTTACAGTCGGTGCTTTGAGCATTCCCTGTGAGACCAGTATTAGTTTCCGCTACAGCTCTGCAGGTTCAATGTATTCCTTGGACCTTCACATTGACGATGAAACGCAGAAATCGCATCGGAATTAAATACAAAAGGCACAATGCCGCCTTAAGTACAAGAAGAGACTCTTCTTACAGTCGGTGCTTTAAACATTCCCTGAGAGAATAGTATTATTTTCTGACACGCCACTGCAGGTTCAATGTATTCCTTGGACCTTCAAATTGTCGATGATACACAGAAATCACATAGCAATTAAATACAAAAGGCACAATGCCGCCTTACGTACAAGAATAGAGACTCTTCTTACAGTCGGTGCTTTGAGCATCCCTGTGAGACCAGTATTAGTTTCCGATACACCACCGCAGGTTCAATGTATTCCTTGGACCTTCACATTGACCATGAAACACAGAAAACGCATCGGAATTAAATACAAAAGGCACAATGCCGCCTTAAGTACAAGAATAGAGACTCTTCTTACAGTCGGTGCTTTGAGCCTTCCCTGTGAGACCAGTATTAGTTTCCGATACACCACTGCAGGTTCAATGTATTCCTTGGACCTTCAAATTGACGATGATACACAGAAATCGCATAGGAATTAAATACAAATGGCACAATGCCGCCTTAAGTACAAGAATAGAGACTCTTGTTACCGTTGGTGCTTTGAGCATTCCCTGTGAGACCAGTATTAGTTTCCGATACACCACTGCAGGTTCAATGTATTCCTTGGACCTTCGCATTGACGATGAAACACAGAAATCACATCGGACTTAAATACAAAAAGCACAATGCCACCTTAAGTATAAGAATAGAGACTCTTCTTACAGTCGGTGCTTTGAGCATTCCCTGTGAGACCAGTATTAATTTCCGATACACCACTGCAGGTTCAATGTATTCCTTGGTCTTCCACATTGACGATGAAACACAGAAATTGCAACGGAATTAAATCCAAAACGCACAATGCCGCCTTAAGTACAAGAATACAGACTCTACTTACAGTCGGTACTTTGAGCATTTCCTGTGAGACCAGAATTAGTTTCCGATACACCACTGCAGGTTCAATGTATTCCTTGGACATTCACATTGACGATGAAATACAGATATCGCATCGGAATCAAATACAAATGGCACAATGCCGCCTTAAGTACAAGAATAGAGACTCTTCTTACAGTCGGTGCTTTAAACATTCCCTGAGAGAATAGTATTATTTTCTGACACGCCACTGCAGGTTCAATGTATTCCTTGGACCTTCAAATTGTCGATGATACACAGCAATCACATAGGAATTAAATACAAAAGGCACAATGCCGCCTTACGTACAAGAATAGAGACTCTTCTTACAGTCGGTGCTTTGAGCATCCCTGTGAGACCAGTATTAGTTTCCGATACACCACCGCAGGTTCAATGTATTCCTTGGACCTTCACATTGACCATGAAACACAGAAAACGCATCGGAATTAAATACAAAAGGCATGATGCCGCCTTAAGTACAAGAATAGAGACTCTTCTTACAATCGGTGCTTTGAGCCTTCCCTGTGAGACCAGTATTAGTTTCCGATACACCACTGCAGGTTCAATGTATTCCTTGGACCTTCAAATTGACGATGATACACAGAAATCGCATAGGAATTAATTACAAATGGCACAATGCCGCCATAAGTACAAGAATAGAGACTCTTCTTCCGTTGGTGCTTTGAGCATTCCCTGTGAGACCAGTATTAGTTTCCGATACACCACTGCAGGTTCAATGTATTCCTTGGAACTTCGCATTGACGATGAAACACAGAAATCACATCGGACTTAAATACAAAAAGCACAATGCCGCCTTAAGTATAAGAATAGAGAGTCTTCTTACAGTCGGTGCTTTGAGCATTCCCTGTGAGACCAGTATTAATTTCCGATACACCACTGCAAGTTCAATGTATTCCTTGGTCCTCCACATTGACGATGAATAACAGAAATTGCAACGGAATTAAATCCAAAACGCACAATGCCGCCTTAAGTACAAGAATACAGACTCTACTTACAGTCGGTACTTTGAGCATTTCCTGTGAGACCAGAATTAGTTTCCGATACACCACTGCAGGTTCAATGTATTCCTTGGACCTTCACATTGACGATGAAACACAGGAATGGAATCGGAATTAAATACAAAAGGCACAATGCCGCCTTAAGTACAAGTATAGAGACTCTTCTTACAGTCGGTGCTTTGAGCATTCCCTGTGAGACCAGTATTAGTTTCCGATGCACCACTGCAGGTTCAATGTATTCCTTGGACCTTCACATTGTCGATGAAACACAGAAATCGCATCGGAATTAAATACAAAAGGCACAATGCCGCCTTAAGTACAAGAATAGAGACTGTTCTTACAGTCGGATCTTTGAGCATTCCCTGTGAGACCAGTATTAGTTTCCGATACACCACTGCAGGTTCAATGTATTCCTTGGAACTTCACACTGACGATGAAACACAGTAATCGCATCGGAATCAAATACAAAAGGCACAATGCCGCCTTAAGTACAAGAATAGAGACTCTTCTTACAGTCGGTGCTTTGAGCATTCCCTGTGAGACCAGTATTAGTTTCCGATACACCTCTGCAGGTTCAGTTTATTCCTTGGACCTTCACCTTGACGATGAAACACAGAAATGGCATCGGAATTAAATACAAAACGCACAATGCCGCCTTTAGTACAAGAATAGAGCCTCTTCTTACAGTCGGTGCTGTGAGCGATCCCTGTGAGACCAGTATTAGTTTCCGCTACACCTCTGCAGGTTCAATGTATTCCTTGGACCTTCACATTGACGATGAAACGCAAAAATCGCATCAGAATTAAATACAAAAAGCACAATGCCGCCTTAAGTACAAGAATAGAGACTCTTCTTACAGTCGGTGCTTTAAACATTCCCTGTGAGACCAGTATTAGTTTCCGACACGCCACTGCATTTCCAATGTATTCCTTGGACCTTCAAATTGACGATGATACACAGAAATCGAATAGGAATTAAATACAAAAGGCACAATGCCGCCTTAAGTACAAGAATAGAGACTCTTCTTACAGTCGGTGCTTTGAGCATTCCCTGTGAGACCAGTATTAGTTTCCGATACACCACTGCAGGTTCAATGTATTCCTTGGACCTTCACATTGACGATGAAACACAGAAATCGCATCTGAATTAAATACAAAAGGCACAATGCCGCCTTAAGTACAAGAATAGAGACTCTTCTTACAGTCGGTGCTTTCAGCATTCCCTGTGAGACCAGTATTAGGTTTCCGCTACACCTCTGCAGGTTCAGTTTATTCCTTGGACCTTCACATTGACGATGAAACACAGAAAAGGCATCGGAATTAAATACAAAAGGCACAATGCCGCCTTAAGTACAAGAATAGAGACTCTTCTTACAGTCGGTGCTTTGAGCATTCCCTGTGAGACCAGTATTAGTTTCCGATACACCACTGCAGGTTCAATGTATTCCTTGGACCTTCACATTGACGATGAAACACAGAAATCGCATCGGAATTTAATCCAAAACGCACAATGCCGCCTTAAGTACAAGAATACAGACTCTACTTACAGTCGGTGATTTGAGCATTCCCTGTGAGACCAGTATTTGTTTCCGATAAACCACTGCATGTTCAATGTATTCCTTGGACCTTCACATTGACGATGAAATACAGACATCGCATCGGAATCAAATACAAAAGGCACAATTCCGCCTTAAGTACAAGAATAGAGACTCTTCCATACAGTCGGTGCTTTGAGCATTCCCTGTGAGAACAGTAATAGTATCCGATACACCACTGCAGGTTCAATCTATTCCTTGGACATGCACATTGACGATGAAACACTGAAATTACATCGGAATTAGGTACAAAAGGAACAATGCCGCCTTGAGTACAAGAATAGAGACTCTTCTTACCGTCGGTGCTTTGAGCATTCCCTGTGAGACCAGTATTAGTTTCCGATACACCACTGGAGTTTCAACGAATTCCTTGGACATTCTCATTGACGATGAAACACTGAAATTACATCGGAATTAAATACAAAAGGTACAATGCCGCCTTAAGTACAAGAATAGAGACTCTTCTTACCGTCGGTGTTTTGAGCATTCCCTGTGAGACCAGTATTAGTTTCCGCTACACCTCTGCAGGTTCAATTTATTCCTTGGACCTTCACATTGACGATGAAACACAGAAATGGCATCGGAATTAAATACAAAAGGCACAATGCCGCCTTAAGTACAAGAATAGAGACTCTTCTTACAGTCGGTGCTTTGAGCATTCCCTGTGAGACCAGTATTAGTTTCCGATACACCACTGCAGGTTCAATGTATTCCTTGGACCTTCACATTGACGTTGAAACACAGAATGGCATCGGAATTAAATACAAAAGGCACAATGCCGCCTTAAGTACAAGAATACAGACTCTACTTACAGTCGGTACTTTGAGCATTCCCTGTGAGACCAGTATTAGTTTCCGATACACCACTGCAGGTTCAATGTATTCCTTGGACCTTCACATTGACGATGAAATACAGAAATCGCATCGGAATCAAATACAAAAGGCACAATGCCGCCTTAAGTACCAGAATAGAGACTCTTCTTATAGTCGGTGCTTTAAGCATTCCCTGTGAGACCAGTAATAGTATCCGATACACCACTGCAGTCTCAATCTCTTCCTTGTACATACACATTGACGATGAAACACTGAAATTACATCGGAATTAAATACAAAAGGAACAATGCCGCCTTAAGTACAAGAATAGAGACTCCTCTTACCGTCGGTGCTTTGAGCATTCCCTGTGAGACCAGTATTAGTTTCCGATACACCACTGGAGGTTCAATGAATTCCTTGGACATTCACACTGACGATGAAACACTGATATTACATCGGAATTAAATACAAAAGGTAAAATGCCGCCTTAGGTACAAGAATAGAGACTCTTCTTACAGTCGGTGCTTTAAACATTCCCTGTGAGACCAGTATTAGTTTCCGCTACACTCTGCAGGTTCAGTTTATTCCTTAGACCTTCTCATTGACGATGAAACACAGAAATCGCATCGGAATGAAATACAAAAGGCACGATGCCGCCTTAAGTACAAGAATAGAGATTCTTCTTACAGTCGGTGCTTTGAGCATTCCCTGTGAGACCAGTATTAGTTTCCGCTACACCTCTGCAGGTTCAGTTTATTCCTTGGACCTTCACATTGACGATGAAACACAGAAATGGCATCGGAATTAAATACAAAACGCACAATGCCGCCTTAAGTACAAGAATAGAGACTCTTCTTACAGCCGGTGCTTTGAGCATTCCCTGTGAGACCAGTATTAGTTTCCGATACACCACTGCAGGTTCAATGTATTCCTTGGAACTTAACATTGACGATGAAACACAGATATCGCATCGGAATCAAATACAAAAGGCACAATGCCGCCTTAAGTACAAGAATAGACTCTCTTCTTACAGTCGGTGCTTTGAGTTATCCCTGTGAGACCAGTATTTGTTTCTGATACACCTCTGCAGGTTCAGTTTATTCCTTGGACCTTCACATTGACGATGAAACACATAAATGGCATCGGAATTAAATACAAAAGGCACAATGCCGCCTTAAGTACAAGAATAGAGACTCTTCTTACAGTCGGATCTTTGAGCATTCCCTGTGAGACCAGTATTAGTTTCCGATACAACACTGCAGGTTCAATGTATTCCTTGGAACTTCACATTGACGATGAAACAAAGAAATGGCATCGGAATTAAATACAAAAGGCACAATGCCGCCTTAAGTACAAGAATAGAGACTGTTCTTACAGTCGGATCTTTGAGCATTCCCTGTGAGACCAGTATTAGTTGCCGATACACCACTGCAGGTTCAATGTATTCCTTGGAACTTCACATTGACGATGAAACACAGAAATGGCATCGGAATTAAATTCAAAAGGCACAATGCCGCCTTAAGTACAAGAATGGAGACTCTTCATACAGTCGGTGCTTTGAGCATTCCCTGTGAGACCAGTATTAGTTTCCGCTACACTTCTGCATGTTCGGATTATTCCTTGGACCTTCACATTGACGATGAAACACAGAAATGGAATGGGAAGTAAATACAAAAGGCACAATGCCGCCTTAAGTACAAGAATAGAGACTCTTCTTACAGTCGGTGCTTTGAGCATTCACTGTGAGACCAGTATTAGTTTCCGATACACCACTGCAGGTTCAATGTATTCCTTGGACCTTCACATTGACGATGAAACACAGAAATCGGATCGGAATTAAATACAAAAGGCACAATGCCGCCTTAAGTACAAGAATAGAGACTCTTCTTACAGTCGGTGCTTTGAGCATTCCCTGTGAAACCAGTATTAGTTTCCGCTACACCTCTGCAGGTTCAGTTTATTCCTTGGACCTTCAATTTGACGATGAAACACAGAAATCGCATCGGAATTAAATACAAAAGGCACAATGCCGTCATAAGTACAAGAATAGAGACTCTTCTTACAGTCGGTGCTTTGAGCATTCCCTGTGAGACCAGTATTAGTTTCTGATACACCATTGCAGGTTCAATGTATTCCTTGGAACCTCACATTGACGATGAAACACAGAAATCGCATCGGAATCAAATACTAAAGGCACAATGCCGCCTTAAGTACAAGAATAGAGACTGTTCTTACAGTCGGTGCTTTGAGCATTCCCTGTAAGACCAGTATTAGTTTCCGATACACCACTGCAGGTTCAGTTTATTCCTTGGACCTTCACATTGACGATGAAACACAGAAATGGCATCGGAATTAAATACAAAAGGCACAATGCCGCCTTAAGTACAAGAATAGAGACTCTTCTTACAGTCGGTGCTTTGAGCATTCCCTGTGAGACCAGTATTAGTTTCCGATACACCACTGCAGGTTCAATGTATTCCTTGGACCTTCACATTGACGATGAAACACAGAAATCGCATTGGAATTAAATACAAAACGCACAATGCCGCCTTAAGTACAAGAATAGAGACTCTTCTTACAGTCGGTGTTTTGAGCATTCCCTGTGAGACCAGTATTAGTTTCCGCTACACCTCTGCAGGTTCAATGTATTCCTTGGACCTTGCCATTGACGATGATACACAGAAATCGCATCGGAATTAAATACAAAAGGCACAATGCCGCCTTAAGTACAAGAATAGAGACTCTTCCTACAGTCGGTGCTTTGAGCATTCCCTGTGAGACCAGTATTAGTTTCCGATACACCACAGCAGGTTCAATGTATTCCTTGGAACTTCACATTGACGATGAAACACAGAAATCGCATCGGAATCGAATACAAAAGGCACAATGCCGCCTTAAGTACAAGAATAGAGACTCTTCTTACAGTCGGTGCTTTGAGCATTCCCTGTGAGACCAGTATTTGTTTCCGATTCACCTCTGCAGGTTCAGTTTATTCCTTGGACCTTCACATTGACGATGAAACACAGGAATGGAATCGGAATTAAATACAAAAGGCACAATGCCGCCTTAAGTACAAGTATAGAGACTCTTCTTACAGTCGGTGCTTTGAGCATTCCCTGTGAGACCAGTATTAGTTTCCGATGCACCACTGCAGGTTCAATGTATTCCTTGGACCTTCACATTGTCGATGAAACACAGAAATCGCATCGGAATTAAATACAAAAGGCACAATGCCGCCTTAAGTACAAGAATAGAGACTGTTCTTACAGTCGGATCTTTGAGCATTCCCTGTGAGACCAGTATTAGTTTCCGATACACCACTGCAGGTTCAATGTATTCCTTGGAACTTCACACTGACGATGAAACACAGTAATCGCATCGGAATCAAATACAAAACGCACAATGCCGCCTTCAGTACAAGAATAGAGCCTCTTCTTACAGTCGGTGCTGTGAGCGATCCCTGTGACACTAGTATTAGTTTCTGATACACCACTGCAGTTTCAATGTATTCCTTGGACCTTCACATTGACGATGAAACACAGAAATCGCATCGGAATTAAATACAAAAGGCACAATGCCGCCTTAAGTACAAGAATAGAGACTCTTCTTACAGTCGATGCTTTGAGCATTCCCTGTGAGACCAGTATTAGTTTCCGATACACCTCTGCAGGTTCAGATTATTCCTTGGACCTTCACATTGACGATGAAACACAGAAATGGCATCTGAAGTAAATACAAAAGGCACAATGCCGATTTAAATACAAGAATAGAGACTCTTCTTACAGTCGGTGCTTTGAGCATTCCCTGTGAGACCAGTATTAGTTTCCGATACACCTCTGCGGGTTCAGTTTATTTCTTGGACCTTCACTTTGACGATTAAACACAGAAATCGCATCGGAATTAAATATGAAAAGCACAATGCCGCCTTAAGTACAAGTATAGAGACTCTTCTTACAGTCGGTACTTTGAGCATTCCCTGTGAGACCAGTATTAGTTTCCGATACACCACTGCAGGTTCAATGTATTCCTTGGACCTTCACATTGACGATGAAACACAGAAATCGCATCGGAATTAAATACAAAACGCACAATTCCGCCTTAAGTACAAGAATAGAGACTCTTCTTACAGTCGGTGCTTTGAGCATTCCCTGTGAGACCAGTATTAGTTTCCGCTACACCTCTGCAGGTTCAGTTTATTTCTTGGACCTACACAATGACGATGAAACACAGAAATGGCATCGGAATTAAATACAAAAGGCACAATGCCGCCTTAAGTACAAGAATAGAGACTCTTCTTACAGTCGGTGCTTTGAGCATTCCCTGTGAGACCAGTATTAGTTTCCGATACACCACTGCATGTTCAATGTATTCCTTGGACCTCCACATTGACGATGAAACACAGAAATCGCATCGGAATTAAATACAAAAGGCACAATGCCGCCTTAAGTACAAGAATAGAGACTCTTCTTACAGTCGGTGCTTTGAGCATTCCCTGTGAGACCAGTATTAGTTTCCGCTACACCTCTGCAGGTTCAGTTTATTCCTTGGACCTTAACATTGACGATGAAACACAGAAATGGCATCGGAATTAAATACAAAAGGCACAATGCCGCCTTAAGTACAAGAATAGAGACTCTTCTTACAGTCGGTGCTATGAGCATTCCCTGTGAGACCAGTATTAGTTTCCGATACACCACTGCAGGTTCAATGTATTCCTTGGACCTTCACATTGACGATGAAACACAGAAATGGCATCGGAAATAAATACAAAACGCACAATGCCGCCTTAAGTACAAGAACAGAGACTCTTCTTACAGTCGGTGCTTTGAGCATTCCCTGTGAGACCAGTATTAGTTTCCGCTACAACTCTGCAGGTTCAATGTATTCTATGGACCTTCACATTGACGATGAAACGCAGAAATCGCATCGGAATTAAATACAAAAGGCACAATGCCGCCTTAAGTACAAGAATAGAGACTCTTCTTACAGTCGGTGCTTTGAGCATTCCCTGTGAGACCAGTATTAGTTTCCGCTACAGCTCTGCAGGTTCAATGTATTCCTTGGACCTTCACATTGACGATGAAACGCAGAAATCGCATCGGAATTAAATAGAAAAGGCACAATGCCGCCTTAAGTACAAGAATAGAGACTCTTCTTACAGTCGGTGCTTTAAACATTCCCTGAGAGAATAGTATTATTTTCTGACACGCCACTGCAGGTTCAATGTATTCCTTGGACCTTCAAATTGTCGATGATACACAGAAATCACATAGCAATTAAATACAAAAGGCCCAATGCCGCCTTACGTACAAGAATAGAGACTCTTCTTACAGTCGGTGCTTTGAGCATCCCTGTGAGACCAGTATTAGTTTCCGATACACCACCGCAGGTTCAATGTATTCCTTGGACCTTCACATTGACCATGAAACACAGAAAACGCATCGGAATTAAATACAAAAGGCACAATGCCGCCTTAAGTACAAGAATAGAGACTCTTCTTACAGTCGGTGCTTTGAGCCTTCCCTGTGAGACCAGTATTAGTTTCCGATACACCACTGCAGGTTCAATGTATTCCTTGGACCTTCAAATTGACGATGATACACAGAAATCGCATAGGAATTAAATACAAATGGCACAATGCCGCCTTAAGTACAAGAATAGAGACTCTTCTTACCGTTGGTGCTTTGAGCATTCCCTGTGAGACCAGTATTAGTTTCCGATACACCACTGCAGGTTCAATGTATTCCTTGGACCTTCGCATTGACGATGAAACACAGAAATCACATCGGACTTAAATACAAAAAGCACAATGCCACCTTAAGTATAAGAATAGAGACTCTTCTTACAGTCGGTGCTTTGAGCATTCCCTGTGAGACCAGTATTAATTTCCGATACACCACTGCAGGTTCAATGTATTCCTTGGTCTTCCACATTGACGATGAAACACAGAAATTGCAACGGAATTAAATCCAAAACGCACAATGCCGATTTAAGTACAAGAATACAGACTCTACTTACAGTCGGTACTTTGAGCATTTCCTGTGAGACCAGAATTAGTTTCCGATACACCACTGCAGGTTCAATGTATTCCTTGGACATTCACATTGACGATGAAATACAGATATCGCATCGGAATCAAATACAAATGGCACAATGCCGCCTTAAGTACAAGAATAGAGACTCTTCTTACAGTCGGTGCTTTAAACATTCCCTGAGAGAATAGTATTATTTTCTGACACGCCACTGCAGGTTCAATGTATTCCTTGGACCTTCAAATTGTCGATGATACACAGCAATCACATAGGAATTAAATACAAAAGGCACAATGCCGCCTTACGTACAAGAATAGAGACTCTTCTTACAGTCGGTGCTTTGAGCATCCCTGTGAGACCAGTATTAGTTTCCGATACACCACCGCAGGTACAATGTATTCCTTGGACCTTCACATTGACCATGAAACACAGAAAACGCATCGGAATTAAATACAAAAGGCATGATGCCGCCTTAAGTACAAGAATAGAGACTCTTCTTACAGTCGGTGCTTTGAGCCTTCCCTGTGAGACCAGTATTAGTTTCCGATACACCACTGCAGGTTCAATGTATTCCTTGGACCTTCAAATTGACGATGATACACAGAAATCGCATAGGAATTAAATACAAATGGCACAATGCCGCCATAAGTACAAGAATAGAGACTCTTCTTCCGTTGGTGCTTTGAGCATTCCCTGTGAGACCAGTATTAGTTTCCGATACACCACTGCAGGTTCAATGTATTCCTTGGAACTTCGCATTGACGATGAAACACAGAAATCACATCAGACTTAAATACAAAAAGCACAATGCCGCCTTAAGTATAAGAATAGAGAGTCTTCTTACAGTCGGTGCTTTGAGCATTCCCTGTGAGACCAGTATTAATTTCCGATACACCACTGCAAGTTCAATGTATTCCTTGGTCCTCCACATTGACGATGAATAACAGAAATTGCAACGGAATTAAATCCAAAACGCACAATGCCGCCTTAAGTACAAGAATACAGACTCTACTTACAGTCGGTACTTTGAGCATTTCCTGTGAGACCAGAATTAGTTTCCGATACACCACTGCAGGTTCAATGTATTCCTTGGACCTTCACATTGACGATGAAACACAGGAATGGAATCGGAATTAAATACAAAAGGCACAATGCCGCCTTAAGTACAAGTATAGAGACTCTTCTTACAGTCGGTGCTTTGAGCATTCCCTGTGAGACCAGTATTAGTTTCCGATGCACCACTGCAGGTTCAATGTATTCCTTGGACCTTCACATTGTCGATGAAACACAGAAATCGCATCGGAATTAAATACAAAAGGCACAATGCCGCCTTAAGTACAAGAATAGAGACTGTTCTTACAGTCGGATCTTTGAGCATTCCCTGTGAGACCAGTATTAGTTTCCGATACACCACTGCAGGTTCAATGTATTCCTTGGAACTTCACACTGACGATGAAACACAGTAATCGCATCGGAATCAAATACAAAAGGCACAATGCCGCCTTAAGTACAAGAATAGAGACTCTTCTTACAGTCGGTGCTTTGAGCATTCCCTGTGAGACCAGTATTAGTTTCCGATACACCTCTGCAGGTTCAGTTTATTCCTTGGACCTTCACCTTGACGATGAAACACAGAAATGGCATCGGAATTAAATACAAAACGCACAATGCCGCCTTTAGTACAAGAATAGAGCCTCTTCTTACAGTCGGTGCTGTGAGCGATCCCTGTGACACCAGTATTAGTTTCTGATACACCACTGCAGTTTCAATGTATTCCTTGGACCTTCACATTGACGATGAAACACAGAAATCGCATCGCAATTAAATACAAAAGGCACAATGCCGCCTTAAGTACAAGAATAGAGACTCTTCTTACAGTCGATGCTTTGAGCATTCCCTGTGAGACCAGTATTAGTTTCCGATACACCTCTGCAGGTTCAGATTATTCCTTGGACCTTCACATTGACGATGAAACACAGAAATGGCATCTGAAGTAAATACAAAAGGCACAATGCCGATTTAAATACAAGAATAGAGACTCTTCTTACAGTCGGTGCTTTGAGCATTCCCTGTGAGACCAGTATTAGTTTCCGATACACCTCTGCGGGTTCAGTTTATTTCTTGGACCTTCACTTTGACGATTAAACACAGAAATCGCATCGGAATTAAATATGAAAAGCACAATGCCGCCTTAAGTACAAGTATAGAGACTCTTCTTACAGTCGGTACTTTGAGCATTCCCTGTGAGACCAGTATTAGTTTCCGATACACCACTGCAGGTTCAATCTATTCCTTGGACCTTCACATTGACGATGAAACACAGAAATCGCATCGGAATTAAATACAAAACGCACAATTCCGCCTTAAGTACAAGAATAGAGACTCTTCTTACAGTCGGTGCTTTGAGCATTCCCTGTGAGACCAGTATTAGTTTCCGCTACACCTCTGCAGGTTCAGTTTATTTCTTGGACCTACACAATGACGATGAAACACAGAAATGGCATCGGAATTAAATACAAAAGGCACAATGCCGCCTTAAGTACAAGAATAGAGACTCTTCTTACAGTCGGTGCTTTGAGCATTCCCTGTGAGACCAGTATTAGTTTCCGATACACCACTGCATGTTCAATGTATTCCTTGGACCTCCACATTGACGATGAAACACAGAAATCGCATCGGAATTAAATACAAAAGGCACAATGCCGCCTTAAGTACAAGAATAGAGACTCTTCTTACAGTCGGTGCTTTGAGCATTCCCTGTGAGACCAGTATTAGTTTCCGCTACACCTCTGCAGGTTCAGTTTATTCCTTGGACCTTAACATTGACGATGAAACACAGAAATGGCATCGGAATTAAATACAAAAGGCACAATGCCGAATTAAGTACAAGAATAGAGACTCTTCTTACAGTCGGTGCTATGAGCATTCCCTGTGAGACCAGTATTAGTTTCCGATACACCACTGCAGGTTCAATGTATTCCTTGGACCTTCACATTGACGATGAAACACAGAAATGGCATCGGAAATAAATACAAAACGCACAATGCCGCCTTAAGTACAAGAACAGAGACTCTTCTTACAGTCGGTGCTTTGAGCATTCCCTGTGAGACCAGTATTAGTTTCCGCTACAACTCTGCAGGTTCAATGTATTCTATGGACCTTCACATTGACGATGAAACGCAGAAATCGCATCGGAATTAAATACAAAAGGCACAATGCCGCCTTAAGTACAAGAATAGAGACTCTTCTTACAGTCGGTGCTTTGAGCATTCCCTGTGAGACCAGTATTAGTTTCCGATACACCACTGCAGGTTCAATGTATTCCTTGGACCTTCACATTGACGATGAAACACAGAAATGGCATCCCAATTAAATACAAAAGGCACAATGCCGCCTTAAGTACAAGAATAGAGACTCTTCTTACAGTCGGTGCTTTGAGCATTCCCTGTGAGACCAGTATTAGTTTCCGCTACAGCTCTGCAGGTTCAATGTATTCCTTGGACCTTCACATTGACGATGAAACGCAGAAATCGCATCGGAATTAAATACAAAAGGCACAATGCCGCCTTAAGTACAAGAATAGAGACTCTTCTTACAGTCGGTGCTTTAAACATTCCCTGAGAGAATAGTATTATTTTCTGACACGCCACTGCAGGTTCAATGTATTCCTTGGACCTTCAAATTGTCGATGATACACAGAAATCACATAGCAATTAAATACAAAAGGCACAATGCCGCCTTACGTACAAGAATAGAGACTCTTCTTACAGTCGGTGCTTTGAGCATCCCTGTGAGACCAGTATTAGTTTCCGATACACCACCGCAGGTTCAATGTATTCCTTGGACCTTCACATTGACCATGAAACACAGAAAACGCATCGGAATTAAATACAAAAGGCACAATGCCGCCTTAAGTACAAGAATAGAGACTCTTCTTACAGTCGGTGCTTTGAGCCTTCCCTGTGAGACCAGTATTAGTTTCCGATACACCACTGCAGGTTCAATGTATTCCTTGGACCTTCAAATTGACGATGATACACAGAAATCGCATAGGAATTAAATACAAATGGCACAATGCCGCCTTAAGTACAAGAATAGAGACTCTTCTTACCGTTGGTGCTTTGAGCATTCCCTGTGAGACCAGTATTAGTTTCCGATACACCACTGCAGGTTCAATGTATTCCTTGGACCTTCGCATTGACGATGAAACACAGAAATCACATCGGACTTAAATACAAAAAGCACAATGCCACCTTAAGTATAAGAATAGAGACTCTTCTTACAGTCGGTGCTTTGAGCATTCCCTGTGAGACCAGTATTAATTTCCGATACACCACTGCAGGTTCAATGTATTCCTTGGTCTTCCACATTGACGATGAAACACAGAAATTGCAACGGAATTAAATCCAAAACGCACAATGCCGCCTTAAGTACAAGAATACAGACTCTACTTACAGTCGGTACTTTGAGCATTTCCTGTGAGACCAGAATTAGTTTCCGATACACCACTGCAGGTTCAATGTATTCCTTGGACATTCACATTGACGATGAAATACAGATATCGCATCGGAATCAAATACAAACGGCACAATGCCGCCTTAAGTACAAGAATAGAGACTCTTCTTACAGTCGGTGCTTTAAACATTCCCTGAGAGAATAGTATTATTTTCTGACACGCCACTGCAGGTTCAATGTATTCCTTGGACCTTCAAATTGTCGATGATACACAGAAATCACATAGGAATTAAATACAAAAGGCACAATGCCGCCTTACGTACAAGAATAGAGACTCTTCTTACAGTCGGTGCTTTGAGCATCCCTGTGAGACCAGTATTAGTTTCCGATACACCACCGCAGGTTCAATGTATTCCTTGGACCTTCACATTGACCATGAAACACAGAAAACGCATCGGAATTAAATACAAAAGGCATGATGCCGCCTTAAGTACAAGAATAGAGACTCTTCTTACAGTCGGTGCTTTGAGCCTTCCCTGTGAGACCAGTATTAGTTTCCGATACACCACTGCAGGTTCAATGTATTCCTTGGACCTTCAAATTGACGATGATACACAGAAATCGCATAGGAATTAAATACAAATGGCACAATGCCGCCATAAGTACAAGAATAGAGACTCTTCTTCCGTTGGTGCTTTGAGCATTCCCTGTGAGACCAGTATTAGTTTCCGATACACCACTGCAGGTTCAATGTATTCCTTGGAACTTCGCATTGACGATGAAACACAGAAATCACATCGGACTTAAATACAAAAAGCACAATGCCGCCTTAAGTATAAGAATAGAGAGTCTTCTTACAGTCGGTGCTTTGAGCATTCCCTGTGAGACCAGTATTAATTTCCGATACACCACTGCAAGTTCAATGTATTCCTTGGTCCTCCACATTGACGATGAATAACAGAAATTGCAACGGAATTAAATCCAAAACGCACAATGCCGCCTTAAGTACAAGAATACAGACTCTACTTACAGTCGGTACTTTGAGCATTTCCTGTGAGACCAGAATTAGTTTCCGATACACCACTGCAGGTTCAATGTATTCCTTGGACATTCACATTGACGATGAAATACAGATATCGCATCGGAATCAAATACAAATGGCACAATGCCGCCTTAAGTACAAGAATAGAGACTCTTCTTATAGTCGGTGCTTTGAGCATTCCCTGTGAGACCAGTAATAGTATCCGATACACCACTGCAGTCTCAATCTATTCCTTGGACATACACATTGACGATGAAACACTGAAATTACATCGGAATTAAATACAAAAGGTACAATGCCGCCTTAAGTACAAGAATAGAGACTCTTCTTACAGTCGGTGCTTTAAACATTCCCTGAGAGACCAGTATTATTTTCTGATACGCCACTGCAGGTTCAATGTATTCCTTGGACCTTCAAATTGACGATGATACACAGAAATCGCATAGGAATTAAATACAAATGGCACAATGCCGCCTTAAGTACAAGAATTGAGACTCTTCTTACCGTTGGTGCTTTGAGCATTCTTTGTGAGACCAGTATTAGCTTCCGCTACACCTCTGCAGGTTCAATGTATTCCTTGGACCTTCACATTGACGATGAAACGCAGAAATCGCATCGGAATTAAATACAAAAGGCACAATGCCGCCTTAAGTACAAGAATAGAGACTCTTCTTACAGTCGGTGCTTTGAGCATTCCCTGTGAGACCAGTATTAGTTTCCGATACACCACTGCAGGTTCAATGTATTCCTTGGACCTTCACATTGACGATGAAACACAGAAATGGCATCCCAATTAAATACAAAAGGCACAATGCCGCCTTAAGTACAAGAATAGAGACTCTTCTTACAGTCGGTGCTTTGAGCATTCCCTGTAAGACCAGTATTAGTTTCCGCTACAGCTCTGCAGGTTCAATGTATTCCTTGGACCTTCACATTGACGATGAAACACAGAAATCGCATCGGAATTAAATACAAAAGGCACAATGCCGCCTTAAGTACAAGAATAGAGACTCTTCTTACAGTCGGTGCTTTAAACATTCCCTGAGAGAATAGTATTATTTTCTGACACGCCACTGCAGGTTCAATGTATTCCTTGGACCTTCCAATTGTCGATGATACACAGAAATCACATAGGAATTAAATACAAAAGGCACAATGCCGCCTAACGTACAAGAATAGAGACTCTTCTTACAGTCGGTGCTTTGAGCATCGCTGTGAGACCAGTATTAGTTTCCGATACACCACCGCAGGTTCAATGTACTCCTTGGACCTTCACATTGACCATGAAACACAGAAAACGCATCGGAATTAAATACAAAAGGCACAATGCCGCCTTAAGTACAAGAATAGAGACTCTTCTTACAGTCGGTGCTTTGAGCCTTCCCTGTGAGACCAGTATTAGTTTCCGATACACCACTGCAGGTTCAATGTATTCCTTGGACCTTCACATTGACGATGAGATACAGAAATCGCATCGGAATCAAATACAAAAGGCACAATGCCGCCTTAAGTACAAGAATAGAGACTCTTCTTATAGTCGGTGATTTGAGCATTCCCTGTGAGACCAGTAATAGTATCCGATACACCACTGCAGTCACAATCTATTCCTTGGACATACACATTGACGATGTAACTCTGAAATTACATCGGAATTAAATACAAAAGGTACAATGCCGCTTTAAGTACAAGAATAGATACTCTTCTAACCGTCGATGCTTTGAGCATTCTTTGTGAGATCAGTATTTGTTTCCGCTACACCTCTGCAGGTTCAGTTTATTCCTTGGACCTTCACATTGACGATCAAACACAGAAATGGCATCAGAATTAAATACAAAAATCAAAATGCCGCCTTAAGTACAAGAATAGAGACTCTTCTTACAGTCGGTGCTTTGAGCATTCCCTGTGAGACCTGTATTAGTTTCCGATACAACTCTGCAGGTTCAATGTATTCCTTGGACCTTCACATTGACGATGAAACGCAGAAATCGCATCGGAATTAAATACAAAAGGCACAATGCCGCCTTAAGTACAAGAATAGAGACTCTTCTTACAGTCGGTGCTTTAAACATTCCCTGGTGAGACCAGTATTAGTTTCCGATACGCCACTGCAGGTTCAATGTATTCCTTGGACCATCAAATTGACGATGATACACAGAAATCGCATAGGAATTAAATTCAAAAGGCACAATGCCGCCTTAAGCACAAGAATAGAGACCTTTCTTACAGTCGGTGCTTTGAGCATTCCCTGTGAGACCAGTATTAGTTTCCGATACACCACTGCAGGTTCAATGTATTCCTTGGACCTTCACATCGACGATGAAACACAGATATCGCATCGGAATTAAATCCAAAAGGCACAATGCCGCCTTAAGTACAAGAATAGAGACTCTTCTTACAGTCGGTGCTTTGAGCATTCAATGTGAGACCAGTATTAGTTTCCGCTACACCTCTGCAGGTTCAGTTTATTCCTTGGACATTCACATTGACGATGAAACACAGAAATGGCATCGGAATTAAATACAAAAAGCACAATGACGCCTTAAGTACAAGAATAGAGACTCTTCTTACAGTCGGTGCTTTGAGCATTCCCTGTGAGACCAGTATTAATTTCCGATACACCACTGCAGGTTCAATGTATTCCTTGGTCCGACACATTGACGATGAAACACAGAAATTGCCACGGAATTAAATCCAAAACGCACAATGCAGCCTTAAGTACAAGAATACAGACTCTACTTACAGTCGGTACTTTGAGCATTCCCTGTGAGACCAGTATTAGTTTCCGATACACCACTGCAGGTTCAATGTATTCCTTGGACCTTCACATTGACGATGAAATACAGAAATCGCATCGGAATCAAATACAAAAGGCACAATGCCGCCTTAAGTACAAGAATTGAGACTCTTCTTATAGTCGGTGATTTGAGCATTCCCTGTGAGACCAGTAATAGTATCCGATACACCACTGCAGTCACAATCTATTCCTTGGACATACACATTGACGATGTAACACTGAAATTACATCGGAATTAAATACAAAAGGTACAATGCCGCTTTAAGTACAAGAATAGAGACTCTTCTAACCGTCGATGCTTTGAGCATTCTTTGTGAGACCAGTATTTGTTTCCGCTACACCTCTGCAGGTTCAGTTTACTCCTTGGACCTTCACATTGACGATCAAACACAGAAATGGCATCGGAATTAAATACAAAAATCAAAATGCCGCCTTAAGTACGAGAATAGAGACTCTTCTTACAGTCGGTGCTTTGTGCATTCCCTGTGAGACCAGTATTAGTTTCCGATACACCACTGCAGGTTCAATGTATTCCTTGGACCTTCACATTGACGATGAAACACAGAAATGGCATCGGAATTAAATACAAAAGGCACAATGCCGCCTTAAGTACAAGAATAGAGACTCTTCTTACAGTCAGTGCTTTGAGCATTCCCTGTGAGACAAGTATTACTTTCCGATACACCACTGCAGGTGCAATGTATTCCTTGGACCTTCACATTGACGATGAAACACAGAATGGCATCGGACTTAAATACAATAGGCACAATGCCGCCTTAAGTACAAGAATACAGACTCTACTTACAGTCGGGACTTTGAGCATTCCCTGTGAGACCAGTATTAGTTTCCGCTAAAACTCTGCAGGTTCAACGTATTCCTTGGACCTTCACATTGACGATGAAACGCAGAAATCGCATCGGAAATAAATACAAAACGCACAATGCCGCCTTAAGTACAAAAATAGAGACTCTTCTTACAGTCGGTGCTTTGAGCATTCCCTGTGAGACCAGTATTAGTTTCCGCTACAACTCTGCAGGTTCAACGTATTCCTTGGACCTTCACATTGACGATGAAACGCAGAAATCGCATCGGAATTAAATACAAAAGGCACAATGCCGCCTTAAGTACAAGAATAGAGACTCTTCTTTCAGTCGGTGCTTTAAACATCCCCTGTGAGACCAGTATTAGTTTCCGATACGCCACTGCAGGTTCAATGTATTCCTTGGACCTTCAGATTGACGATGATACACAGAAACAGCATAGGAATTAAATACAAAAGGAACAATGCAGCCTTAAGCACAAGAATAGAGACTCTTCTTACAGTCGGTGCTTTGAGCATTCCCTGTGAGACCAGTATTAGTTTCCGATACACCACTGCAGGTTCAATGTATTCCTTGGACCTTCACATTGACGATGAAACACAGAAATCGCATCGGAATTAAATCCAAAACGCACAATGCCGCCTTAAGTACAAGAATACAGACTCTACTTACAGTCGGTGATTTGAGCATTCCCTGTGAGACCATTATTAGTTTCCGATACACCACTGCAGGTTTATTGTATTCCTTGGACCTTCACATTGACGATGAAATACAGAAATCGCATCGGAACCATATACAAAAGGCACAATTCCGCCTTAAGTACAAGAATAGAGACTCTTCCATACAGTCGGTGCTTTGAGCATTCCCTGTGAGAACAGTAATAGTATCCGATACACCACTGCAGGTTCAATCTATTCCTTGGACATACACATTGACGAAGAAACACTGAAATGACATCGGAATTAAGTACAAAAGGAACAATGCCGCCTTGAGTACAAGAATAGAGACTCTTCTTACAGTCGGTGCTTTGAGCATTCCCTGTGAGACCAGTATTAGTTTCCGATACACCACTGCAGGTTCAATGTATTCCTTGGACCTTCACATTGACGATGAAACACAGATATCGCATCGGAATTAAATCCAAAAGGCACAATGCCGCGTTAAGTACAAGAATAGAGACTCTTCGTTCAGTCGGTGCTTTGAGCATTCCCTGTGAGACCAGTATTAGTTTCCGCTACACCTCTGCAGGTTCAGTTTATTCCTTGGACCTTCACATTGACGATGGAACACAGAAATGGCATCGGAATTAAATACAAAAAGCACAATGACGCCTTAAGTACAAGAATAGAGACTCTTCTTACAGTCGGTGCTTTGAGCATTCCCTGTGAGACCAGTATTAATTTCCGATACACCACTGCAGGTTCAATGTATACCTTGGTCCTCCACATTGACGATGAAACACAGAAATTGCAACGGAATTAAATCCAAAACGCACAATGCCGACTTAAGAACAAGAATACAGACTCTACTTACAGTCGGTATTTTGAGCATTCCCTGTGAGACCAGTATTAGTTTCCGATACACCACTGCAGGTTCAATGTATTCCTTGGACCTTCACATTGACGATGAAACACAGAAATCGCATCGGAATTAAATCCAAAAGGCACAATGCCGCCTTAAGTACAAGAATAGAGACTCTTCTTATAGTCGGTGCTTTGAGCATTCCCTGTGAGACCAGTAATAGTATCCGATACCCCACTGCAGTCACAATCTATTCCTTGGACATACACATTGACGATGAAACACTGAAATTACATCGGAATTAATTACAAAAGGTACAATGCCGCCTTAAGTACAAGAATAGAGACTCTTCTTACCGTCGGTGCTTTGAGCATTCTTTGTGAGACCAGTATTAGTTTCCGCTACACCTCTGCAGGTTCAGTTTATTCCTTGGACCTTCACATTGACGATGGAACACAGAAATGGCATCGGAATTAATTACAAAAATCACAATGCCGCCTTAAGTACAAGAATAGAGACTCTTCTTACAGTCGGTGTTTTGCGCATTCCCTGTGAGACCAGTATTAGTTTCCGATACACCACTGCAGGTTCAATGTATTCCTTGGACCTTCACATTGACGATGAAACACAGAAATGGCATCGGAATTAAATACAAAAGGCACAATGCCGCCTTAAGTACAAGAATAGAGACTCCTCTTACAGTCGGTGCTCTGAGCATTCCCTGTGAGACCAGTATTAGTTTCCGCTACACCTCTGCAGGTTCAATGTATTCCTTGGACCTTCACATTCACGATGAAACGCAGAAATCGCATCGGAATTAAATACAAAAGGCACAATGCCGCCTTAAGTACAAGAATAGAGACTTTTCTTACAGTCGGTGCTTTAAACATTCCCTGTGAGACCAGTATTATTTTCCGATACGCCACTGCAGGTTCAATGTATTCCTTGGACCTTCAAATTGACGATGATACACAGAAATCGCATAGGAATTAAATACAAAAGGCACAATGCCGTCTTAAGTACAAGAATAGAGTCTCTTCTTACAGTCGGTGCTTTGATCATCCCTGTGAGACCAGTATTAGTTTCCGATACACCACCGCAGGTTCAATGTATTCCTTGGACCTTCACATTGACCATGAAACACAGAAATCGCATCGGAATTAAATACAAAAGGCACAATGCCGCCTTAAGCACAAGAAAAGAGACTCTTCTTACAGTCGGTGCTTTGAGCCTTCCGTGTGAGACCAGTATTAGCTTCCGCTACACCTCTGCAGGTTCAGTTTATTCCTTGGACCTTCACATTGACGATGAAACACAGAAATGGCATCGGAATTAAATACAAAAAGCACAATGCCGCCTTAAGTACAAGAATAGAGACTCTTCTTACAGTCAGTGCTTTGAGCATTCCCTGTGAGACTAGTATTACTTTCCGATACACCACTGCAGGTTCAATGTATTCCTTGGACCTTCACATTGACGATGAAACACAGAAATCGCATCGGAATTAAGTCCAAAACGCACAATGCCGCCTTAAGTAAAAGAATACAGACTCTACTTACAGTCGGTGCTTTGAGCATTCCCTGTGAGACCAGTATTAGTTTCCGCTACACCTCTGCAGGTTCAGTTTATTACTTGGACCTTCACATTGACGATGAAACACAGAAATCGTATCGGAATAAAATACAAAAGGCACAATGCCGCCTTAAGTACAAGAATAGAGGCTCTTCTTACAGTCGGTGTTTGAGCATTCCCTGTGAGACCAGTATTAGTTTCCGCTACACCTCTGCAGGTCCAATGTATTCCTTGGACCTTCACATTGACGATGAAACGCAGAAATCGCATCAGAATTAAATACAAAAGGCACAATGCCGCCTTAAGTACAAGAATAGGGACTCTTCTTACAGTCGGTGCTTTAAACATTCCCTGTGAGACCAGTATTAGTTTCCGACACGCGACTCCAGGTTCAATGTATTCCTTGGACCTTCAAATTGACGATGATATACAGAAATCGAATAGGAATTTAATACAAATTTCACAATGCCGCCTTAAGTACAAGAATAGAGACTCTTCTTACAGTCGGTGCTTTGAGCATTCCCTGTGAGACCAGTATTAGTTTCCGATACACCACTGCAAGTTCAATGTATTCCTTGGACCTTCACATTGACGATGAAACACAGAAATCCCATCTGAATTAAATACAAAAGGCACAATGCCGCCTTAAGTACAAGAATAGAGACTCTTCTTACAGTCGGTGCTTTCAGCATTCCCTGTGAGACCAGTATTAGGTTTCCGCTACACCACTGCAGGTTCAGTTTATTCCTTGAACCTTCACATTGACGATGAAACACAGAAATGGCATCGGAATTAAATACAAAAGGCACAATGCCGCCTTAAGTACAAGAATAGAGACTCTTCTTACAGTCGGTGCTTTGAGCATTCCCTGTGAGACCAGTATTAGTTTCCGATACACCACTGCAGGTTCAATGTATTCCTTGGACCTTCACATTGACGATGAAACACAGAAATCGCATCGGAATTAAATACAAAAGGCATAATGCCGCCTTAAGTACAAGAATAGAGACTCTTCTTACAGTCGGTGCTTTGAGCATTCCCTGTGAGACCAGTATTAGTCTCCGCTACACCTCTGCAGGTTCAGTTTATTCCTTGGACCTTCACATTGACGATGAAATACAGAAATCGCATCGGAATCAAATACAAAAGACACAATGCCGCCTTAAGTACAAGAATAGAGACTCTTCTTATAGTCGGTGCTTTGAGCATTCCCTGTGAGACCAGTTATAGTATCCGATACACCACTGCAGTCTCAATCTATTCCTTGGACATACGCATTGACGATGAAACACTGAAATTACATCGGAATTAAATACAAAAGAAACAATGCCGCCTTAAGTACAAGAATAGAGACTCCTCTTACCGTCGGTGCTTTGAGCATTCCCTGTGAGACCAGTATTAGTTTCCGATACACCACTGGAGGTTCAAAGAATTCCTTGGACATTCACATTGACGATGAAACACTGAAATTACATCGGAAATAAATACAAAAGGTACAATGCCGCCTTAAGTACAAGAATAGAGACTCTTCTCACCGTCGGTGCTTTGAGCATTCTTTGTGAGACCAGTATTAGATTCAGCTACACCTCTGCAGGTTCAGTTTATTCCTTGGACCTTCACATTGTCGATGAAACACAGAAATGGCATCGGAATTAAATACAAAAGGCACAATGCCGCCTTAAGTACGAAATAGAGACTCTTCTTACAGTCGGTGCTTTGAGCATTCCCTGTGAGACCAGTATTAGTTTCCGATACACCACTGCAGGTTCAATGTATTTTTTCGACCTTCACATTGACGATGAAACACAGAAATGGCATCGGAATTAAATACAAAAGGCACAATGCCCCCTTAAGTACAAGAATAGAGACTCCTCTTACAGTCGGTGCTCTGAACATTCCCTGTGAGACCAGTAATAGTATCCGATACCCCACTGCAGTCACAATCTATTCCTTGGACATACACATTGACGATGAAACACTGAAATTACATCGGAATTAATTACAAAAGGTACAATGCCGCCTTAAGTACAAGAATAGAGACTCTTCTTACCGTCGGTGCTTTGAGCATTCTTTGTGAGACCAGTATTAGTTTCCGCTACACCTCTGCAGGTTCAGTTTATTCCTTGGACCTTCACATTGGCGATGGAACACAGAAATGGCATCGGAATTAAATACAAAAATCACAATGCCGCCTTAAGTACAAGAATAGAGACTCTTCTTACAGTCGGTGTTTTGCGCATTCCCTGTGAGACCAGTATTAGTTTCCGATACACCACTGCAGGTTCAATGTATTCCTTGGACCTTCACATTGACGATGAAACACAGAAATGGCATCGGAATTAAATACAAAAGGCACAATGCAGCCTTAAGTACAAGAATAGAGACTCCTCTTACAGTCGGTGCTCTGAGCATTCCCTGTGAGACCAGTATTAGTTTCCGCTACACCTCTGCAGGTTCAATGTATTCCTTGGACCTTCACATTCACGATGAAACGCAGAAATCGCATCGGAATTAAATACAAAAGGCACAATGCCGCCTTAAGTACAAGAATAGAGACTTTTCTTACAGTCGGTGCTTTAAACATTCCCTGTGAGACCAGTATTATTTTCCGATACGCCACTGCAGGTTCAATGTATTCCTTGGACCTTCAAATTGACGATGATACACAGAAATCGCATAGGAATTAAATACAAAAGGCACAATGCCGTCTTAAGTACAAGAATAGAGACTCTTCTTACAGTCGGTGCTTTGATCATCCCTGTGAGACCAGTATTAGTTTCCGATACACCACCGCAGGTTCAATGCATTCCTTGGACCTTTACATTGACCATGAAACACAGAAATCGCATCGGAATTAAATACAAAAGGCACAATGCCGCCTTAAGTACAAGAATAGAGACTCTTCTTACAGTCGGTGCTTTGAGACTTCCGTGTGAGACCAGTATTAGCTTCCGCTACACCTCTGCAGGTTCAGTTTATTCCTTGGACCTTCACATTGACGATGAAACACAGAAATGGCATCGGAATTAAATACAAAAAGCACAATGCCGCCTTAAGTACAAGAATAGAGACTCTTCTTACAGTCAGTGCTTTGAGCATTCCCTGTGAGACAAGTATTACTTTCCGATACACCACTGCAGGTTCAATGTATTCCTTGGACCTTCACATTGACGATGAAACACAGAAATCGCATCGGAATTAAGTCCAAAACGCACAATGCCGCCTTAAGTAAAAGAATACAGACTCTACTTACAGTCGGTGCTTTGAGCATTCCCTGTGAGACCAGTATTAGTTTCCGCTACACCTCTGCAGGTTCAGTTTATTACTTGGACCTTCACATTGACGATGAAACACAGAAATCGTATCGGAATAAAATACAAAAGGCACAATGCCGCCTTAAGTACAAGAATAGAGGCTCTTCTTACAGTCGGTGCTTTGAGCATTCCCTGTGAGACCAGTATTAGTTTCCGCTACACCTCTGCAGATTCAATGTATTCCTTGGACCTTCACATTGACGATGAAACGCAGAAATCGCATCAGAATTAAATACAAAAGGCACAATGCCGCCTTAAGTACAAGAATAGAGACTCTTCTTACAGTCGGTGCTTTAAACATTCCCTGTGAGACCAGTATTAGTTTCCGACACGCGACTCCAGGTTCAATGTATTCCTTGGACCTTCAAATTGACGATGATATACAGAAATCGAATAGGAATTTAATACAAAATTCACAATGCCGCCTTAAGTACAAGAATAGAGACTCTTCTTACAGTCGGTGCTTTGAGCATTCCCTGTGAGACCAGTATTAGTTTCCGATACACCACTGCAGGTTCAATGTATTCCTTGGACCTTCACATTGACGATGAAACACAGAAATCCCATCTGAATTAAATACAAAAGGCACAATGCCGCCTTAAGTACAAGAATAGAGACTCTTCTTACAGTCGGTGCTTTCAGCATTCCCTGTGAGACCAGTATTAGGTTTCCGCTACACCACTGCAGGTTCAGTTTATTCCTTGAACCTTCACATTGACGATGAAACACAGAAATGGCATCGGAATTAAATACAAAAGGCACAATGCCGCCTTAAGTACAAGAATAGAGACTCTTCTTACAGTCGGTGCTTTGAGCATTCCCTGTGAGACCAGTATTAGTTTCCGATACACCACTGCAGGTTCAATGTATTCCTTGGACCTTCACATTGACGATGAAACACAGAAATCCCATCTGAATTAAATACAAAAGGCACAATGCCGCCTTAAGTACAAGAATAGAGACTCTTCTTACAGTCGGTGCTTTCAGCATTCCCTGTGAGACCAGTATTAGGTGTCCGCTACACCACTGCAGGTTCAGTTTATTCCTTGAACCTTCACATTGACGATGAAACACAGAAATGGCATCGGAATTAAATACAAAAGGCACAATGCCGCCTTAAGTACAAGAATAGAGACTCTTCTTACAGTCGGTGCTTTGAGCATTCCCTGTGAGACCAGTATTAGTCTCCGCTACACCTCTGCAGGTTCAGTTTATTCCTTGGACCTTCTCATTGACGATGAAATACATAAATCGCATCGGAATCAAATACAAAAGACACAATGCCGCCTTAAGTACAAGAATAGAGACTCTTCTTATAGTCGGTGCTTTGAGCATTCCCTGTGAGACCAGTTATAGTATCCGATACACCACTGCAGTCTCAATCTATTCCTTGGACATACGCATTGACGATGAAACACTGAAATTACATCGGAATTAAATACAAAAGAAACAATGCCGCCTTAAGTACAAGAATAGAGACTCCTCTTACCGTCGGTGCTTTGAGCATTCCCTGTGAGACCAGTATTAGTTTCCGATACACCACTGGAGGTTCAAAGAATTCCTTGGACATTCACATTGACGATGAAAGACTGAAATTACATCGGAATTAAATACAAAAGGTACAATGCCGCCTTAAGTACAAGAATAGAGACTCTTCTTACCGTCGGTGCTTTGAGCATTCTTTGTGAGACCAGTATTAGATTCAGCTACACCTCTGCAGGTTCAGTTTATTCCTTGGACCTTCACATTGGCGATGAAACACAGAAATGGCATCGGAATTAAATACAAAAGGCACAATGCCGCCTTAAGTACAAAAATAGAGACTCTTCTTACAGTCGGTGCTTTGAGCATTCCCTGTGAGACCAGTATTAGTTTCCGATACACCACTGCAGGTTCAATGTATTTTTTGGACCTTCACATTGACGATGAAACACAGAATGGCATCGGAATTAAATACAAAAGGCACAATGCTGCCTTAAGTACAAGAACAGAGACACTTCTTACAGTCGGTGCTTTGAGCATTCCCTGTGAGACCAGTAATAGTATCCGATACACCACTGCAGGTTCCATGTATTCCTTGGACCTTCACATTGACGATGAAACACAGAAATCGCATCGGAATTAAATACAAAAGGTACAATGCCGCTTAAGTACAAGAATACAGACTCTACTTACAGTCGGTGATTTGAGCATTCCCTGTGAGACCAGTATTAGTTTCCGATACACCACTGCAGGTTCAATGTATTCCTTGGACCTTCACATTGACGATGAAACGCAGAAATCGCATCGGAATTAAATACAAAAGGCACAATGACGCGTTAAGTACAAGAATAGAGACTCTTCTTACAGTCGGTGCTTTAAACATTCCCTGTGAGACGAGTATTAGTTTCCGATACGCTACTGCAAGTTCAGTGTATTCCTTGGACCTTCAAATTGACGATGATACACAAAAATCGCATCGGAATTAAATACAAAAGGCACAATGCCGCCTTAAGTACAAGAATAGAGACTCTTCTTACAGTCGGTGCTTTGAGCATTCCCTGTGAGACCAGTATTAGTTTCCGCTACACCTCTGCAGGTTCAATGTATTCCTTGGACCTTCACATTGACGATGAAACGCAGAAATCGCATCAGAATTAAATACAAAAGGCACAATGCAGCCTTAAGTACAAGAATAGAGACTCTTCTTACAGTCGGTGCTTCAAACATTCCCTGTGAGACCAGTATTAGTTTCCGACACGCCACTCCAGGTTCGCTCTATTCCTTGGACCTTCAAATTGACGATGATATACAGAAATCGAATAGGAATTAAATACAAAAAGCACAATGCCGCCTTAAGTACAAGAATAGAGACTCTTCTTACAGTCGGTGCTTTGAGCATTCCCTGTGAGACCAGTATTAGTTTCCGATACACCACTGCAGGTTCAATGTATTCCTTGGACCTTCACATTGACGATGAAACACAGAAATCGCATCTGAATTAAATACAAAAGGCACAATGCCGCCTTAAGTACAAGAATAGAGACTCTTCTTACAGTCGGTGCTTTCAGCATTCCCTGTGAGACCAGTATTAGGTTTCCGCTACACTGCTGCAGGTTCAGTTTATTCCTTGGACCTTCACATTGACGATGAAACACAGAAATGGCATCGGAATTAAATACAAAAGGCACAATGCCGCCTTAAGTACAAGAATAGAGACTCTTCTTACAGTCGGTGCTTTGAGCATTCCCTATGAGACCAGTATTAGTTTCCGATACACCACTGCAGGTTCAATGTATTCCTTGGACCTTCACATTGACGATGAAACACAGAAATCGCATCGGAATTAAATCCACAACGCACAATGCCGCCTTAAGTACAGGAATACAGACTCTACTTACAGTCGGTGATTTGAGCATTCCCTGTGAGACCAGTATTTGTTTCCGATACACCACTGCAGGTTCAATGTATTCCTTGGACCTTCACATTGACGATGAAATACAGAAATCGCATCGGAATCAAATACAAAAGGCACAATACCGCCATAAGTACAAGAATAGAGACTCTTCCATACAGTCGATGCTTTGAGCATTCCCTGTGAGAACAGTAATAGTATCCGATACACCACTGCAGGTTCAATCTATTCCTTGGACATACTCATTGACGATGAAACACTGAAATTACATCGGATTTAAGTACAAAAGGAACAATGCCGCCTTGAGTACAAGAATAGAGACCCTTCTTACCGTCGGTGCTTTGAGCATTCCCTGTGAGACCAGTATTAGTTTCCGATACACCACTGGAGGTTCAACGAATTCCTTGGACATTCTCATTGACGATGAAACACTGAAATTACATCGGAATTAAATACAAAAGGTACAATGCCGCCTTAAGTACAAGAATAGAGACTCTTCTTACCGTCGGTGTTTTGAGCATTCCCTGTGAGACCAGTATTAGTTTCCGCTACACCTCTGCAGGTTCAGTTTCTTCCTTGGACCTTCACATTGACGATGAAACACAGAAATGGCATCGGAATTAAATACAAAAGGCACAATGCCGCCTTAAGTACAAGAACAGAGACTCTTCTTACAGTCGGTGCTTTGAGCATTCCCTGTGAGACCAGTATTAGTTTCCGATACACCACTGCAGGTTCAATGTATTCCTTGGACCTTCACATTGACGATGAAACGCAGAAATCGCATCGGAATTAAAAACAAAATGCACAATGCCGCGTTAAGTACAAGAATAGAGACTCTTCTTACAGTCGGTGCTTTAAACATTCCCTGTGAGACGAGTACTAGTTTCCGATACGCTACTGCAAGTTCAATGTATTCCTTGGACCTTCAAATTGACGATGATACACAGAAATCGCATCGGAATTAAATACAAAAGGCACAATGCCGCCTTAAGTACAAGAATAGAGACTCTTCTTAGAGTCGGTGCATTGAGCATTCCCTGTGAGATCAGTATTAGTTTTTCGATACGCCACTGCAGGTTCAATGTATTCCTAGGACCTTCAAAGTGACGATGATACACAGAATTCTTATCGGAATTAAATACAGAAGGCACAATGCCGCCTTAAGTACAAGAATAGAGACTCTTCTTACAGTCGGTGCTTTGAGCATTTCCAGTGAGACCAGTATTAGTTTCCGATACACCACTGCAGGTTCAATGTTTCCTTGGACCTTCACATTGACGATGAAACACAGAAATCGCAACGGAATTAAATCCAAAACGCACAATGCCGCCTTCAGTACAAGAATAGAGACTCTTCTAACAGTCGGTGATTTGAGCATTCCCTGTGAGACCAGTAATAGTTTCCGATACACCACTGCAGGTTCAATGTATTCCTTGGACCTTCACATTGACGATGAAACACAGAAATCACATCGGAATTAAATACAAAAGGCACAATGCCGCCTTAAGTACAAGAATAGAGACTCTTCTTACAGTCGGTGCTTTGAGCATTCCCTGTGAGACCAGTATTAGTTTCCGATACACCACTGCAGTTTCAATGTATTCCTTGGACCTTCACATTGACGATGAAACACAGAAATCGCATCGGAATTAAATACAAAAGGAACTATGCCGCCTTAAGTACAAGAATAGAGACTCTTCTTACAATCGGTGCTTTGAGCATTCCCTGTGAGACCAGTATTAGTTTCCGATACACCGCTGCATGTTCAATGTATTTCTTGGACCTTCACATTGACGATGAAACACAGAAATGGCAACGGAATTAAATCCAAAACGCACAATGCCGCCTTAAGTACAAGAATAGAGATTCTTCTTACCGTCGGTGCTTTGAGCATTCCCTGTGAGACCCGTATTAGTTTCCGATACACCACTGGAGGTTCAATGAATTCCTTGGACATTCACATTGACGATGAAACACTGAAATTACATCGAAATTAAATACAAAAGGCACAATGCCGCCTTAAGTACAAGAATAGTTACTCTTCTTACAGTCGGTGCTTTGAGCATTCCCTGTGAGACCAGTATTAGTTTCCGCTACACCTCTGCAAGTTCAGTTTATTCCTTGGACCTTCACATTGACGATGAAACACAGAAATCGCATCGGAATTAAATACAAAAGGCACAATGCCGCCTTAAGTACAAGAATAGAGACTCTTCTTACAGTCGGTGCTTTGAGAATTCCTTGTGAGACCAGTATTAGTTTCCGCTACACCCCTGCAGGATCAGTTTATTCCTTGGACATTCACATTGGCGATGAAACACTGAAATTACATCGGAATTAAATACAAAAGGAACAATGCCGCCTTAAGTACAAGAATAGAGACTCTTCTTACAGTCGGTGCTTTGAGCATTCCCTGTGAGATCAGTATTAGTTTCCGCTACACCTCTGCAAGTTCAGTTTATTCCTTGGACCTTCACATTGACAATGAAACACAGAAATGCATCGGAATTAAATACAAAAGGCACAATGCCGCCTTAAGTACAAGAATAGAGACTCTTCTTACAGTCGGTGCTTTGAGCATTCCCTGTGAGACCAGTAATAGTATCCGATACACCACTGCAGGTTCAATCTATTCCTTGGACATACACATGGCGATGAAACACAGAGATTAATTCGGAATTAAATACAAAAGGAGTAATGCCGCCTTAAGTACAAGAATAGAGACCCTTCTTACCGTCGGTACTTTGAGCATTCCCTGTGAGACCAGTATTAGTTTCCGATACACCACTGGAGGTTCAATGAATTCCTTGGACCTTCACATTGACGATGAAACACCGAAATTACATCGGAATTAAATACAAAAGGCACAATGCCGCCTTAAGTACAAGAAAGAGACTCTTCTTACTGTCGGTGCTTTGAGCATTCCCTGTGAGACCAGTAAAAGTATCCGATACACCACTGCAGGTTCAATCTATTCCTTGGACATACACATTGACGATGAAACACAGAAATTACATCGGAATTAAATACAAAAGGAACAATGCCGCCTTAAGTACAAGAATAGAGACTCTTCTTACCGTCGGTGCATTGAGCATTCCCTGTGAGACAAGTATTAGTTTCCGATACACCACTGGACGTTCAATGAATTCCTTGGACCTTCACATTGACGATGACACACTGATATTACATCGGAATTAAATACAAAAGGCACAATGCCGCCTTAAGTACTAGAATTGAGACTCTTCTTACAGTCGGTGCTTTGAGAATTCCCTGTGAGACCAGTAATAGTATCCGATACACCACTGCAGGTTCAATGTATTCCTTGGACCTTCACATTGATGATGAAACACAGAAATCGCATCGGAATTAAATACAAAAGGCACAATGCCGCCTTAAGTACAAGAATAGAGACTCTTCCTACAGTCGGTGCTTTGAGCATTCCCTGTGAGACCAGTAATAGTATCCGATACACCAATGCAGGTTCAATCTATTCCTTGGACATACACATTGACGATGAAACACTGAGATTAATTCGGAATTAAATACAAAAGGAATAATGACGCCTTAAGTACAAGAATAGAGACCCTTCTTACAGTCGGTGCTTTGAGCATTCCCTGTGAGACCAGTATTAATTTTCCGATACACCACTGTAGTTTCAATGTATTCCTTGGACCTTCACATTGACGATGAAACACAGAAATGGCATCGGAATTAAATACAAATGGTACAATGCCGCCTTAAGAACAAGATTAGAGACTCTTCGTACAGTCGGTGCTTTGAGCATCCCCTGTGAGACCAGTAATAGTATCCGATACACCACTGCAGGTTCAATCTATTCCTTGGACATACACATTGACGATGAAACACAGAGATTAATTCGGAATTATATACAAAAGGAATAATGCCGCCTTAAGTACAAGAATAGAGACCCTTCTTACCGTCGGTACTTTGAGCATTCCCTGTGAGGCCAGTATTAGTTTCCGATACACCACTGGAGGTTCAATGAATTCCTGGGACGTTCACATTGACGATGAAACACTGAAATTACATCGGAATTAAATACAAAAGGCACAACGCCGCCTTAAGTACAAGAAAGAGACTCTTCTTACTGTCGGTGCTTTGAGCATTCCCTGTGAGACCAGTAATAGTATCCGATACACCACTGCAGGTTCAATCTATTCCTTGGACATACACATTGACGATGAAACACAGAAATTACATCGGAATTAAATACAAAAGGAACAATGCCGCCTTAAGTACAAGAATAGAGACTCTTCTTACCGTCGGTGCATTGAGCATTCCCTGTGAGACAAGTATTAGTTTCCGATACACCACTGGACGTTCAATGAATTCCTTGGACCTTCACATTGACGATGACACACTGATATTACATCGGAATTAAATACAAAAGGCACAATGACGCCTTAAGTACCAGAATTGAGACTCTTCTTACAGTCGGTGATTTGAGAATTCCCTGTGAGACCAGTAATAGTATGCGATACACCACTGCAGGTTCAATGTATTCCTAGGACCTTCAAAGTGACGATGATACACGGAATTCGCATCGGAATTAAATACAGAAGGCACAATGCCGCCTTAAGTACAAGAATAGAGACTCTTCTTACAGTCGGTGCTTTGAGCATTTCCTGTGACACCAGTATTAGTTTCCGATACACCACTGCAGATTCAATGTATTCCTTGGACCTCCACATTGAAGATGAAACACAGAAATCGTATCGGAATCAAATACAAAAGGCACAATGCCGCCTTAAGTACAAGAATGGAGACTCTTCTAACAGTCGGTGATTTGAGCATTCCCTGTGAGACCAGTAACAGTATCTGATACACCACTGCAGATTAAATCTATTCCTTGGACATACACATTGACGATGAAACACTGAAATTACATCGGAATTAAATACAAAAGGAACAATGCCGCCTTAAGTACAAGAATAGAGACTCTTCCTACAGTCGGTGCTTTGAGCATTCCCTGTGAGACCAGTAGTAGTATCCGATACACCACTGCAGGTTCAATCTATTCCTTGGACATACACATTGACGATGAAACACAGAAATTACATCGGAATTAAATACAAAAGGAACAATGCCGCCTTAAGTACAAGAATAGAGACTCTTCTTACCGTCGGTGCATTGAGCATTCAATGTGAGACAAGTATTAGTTTCCGATACACCACTGGACGTTCAATGAATTCCTTGGACATTCACATTGACGATGAAACACTGAAATTACATCGGAATTAAATACAAAAGGTACAATGCCGCCTTAAGTACAAGAATAGAGACTCTTCTTACCGTCGGTGCTTTGAGCATTCTTTGTGAGACCAGTATTAGATTCAGCTACACCTCTGCCGGTTCAGTTTATTCCTTGGACCTTCACATTGACGATGAAACACAGAAATGGCATCGGAATTAAATACAAAAGGCACAATGCCGCCTTAAGTACAAAAATAGAGACTCTTCTTACAGTCGGTGCTTTGAGCATTCCCTGTGAGACCAGTATTAGTTTCCGATACACCACTGCAGGTTCAATGTATTCCTTGGACCTTCACATTGACGATGAAACACCGAATGGCATCGGAATTAAATACAAAAGGCACAATGCCGCCTTAAGTACAAGAACAGAGACTCTTCTTACAGTTGGTGCTTTGAGCATTCCCTGTGAGACCAGTAATAGTATCCAATACACCACTGCAGGTTCCATGTATTCCTTGGACCTTCACATTGACGATGAAACACAGAAATCGCATCGGAATTAAATACAAAAGGCACAATGCCGCCTTAAGTACAAGAATACAGACTCTACTTACAGTCGGTGATTTGAGCATTCCCTGTGAGACCAGTATTAGTTTCCGATACACCACTGCAGGTTCAATGTATTCCTTGGACCTTCACATTGACGATGAAACGCAGAAATCGCATCGGAATTAAATACAAAAGGCATAATGCCGCGTTAAGTACAAGAATAGAGACTCTTCTTACAGTCGGTGCTTTAAACATTCCCTGTGAGACGAGTATTAGTTTCCGACACGCTACTGCAAGTTCAGTGTATTCCTTGGACCTTCAAATTGACGATGATACACGGAAATCGCATCGGAATAAATACAAAAGGCACAATGCCGCCTTAAGTACAAGAATAGAGACTCTTCTTACAGTCGGTATTTTAAACATTCCCTGTGAGACCAGTATTAGTTTCCGACACGCCACTCCAGGTTCAATGTATTCCTTGGACCTTCAAATTGACGATGATATACAGTAATCGAATAGGAATTAAATACAAAAGGCACAATGCCGCCTTAAGTACAAGAATAGAGACTTTTCTTACAGTCGGTGCTTTGAGCATTCCCTGTGAGACCAGTATTAGTTTCCGATACACCACTGCAGGTTCAATGTATTCCTTGGACCTTCACATTGACGTTGAAACACAGAAATCGCATCCGAATTAAATACAAAAGGCACAATGCCGCCTTAAGTACAAGAATAGAGACTCTTCTTACAGTCGGTGCTTTCAGCATTCCCTGTGAGACCAGTAATAGGTTTCCGCTACACCACTGCAGGTTCAGTTTATTCCTTGGACCTTCACATTGACGATGAAACACAGAAATGGCATCGGAATTAAATACAAAAGGCACAATGCCGCCTTAAGTACAAGAATAGAGACTCTTCTTACAGTCGGTGCTTTGAGCATTCCCTGTGAGACCAGTAATAGTATCCGATACACCACTGCAGGTTCAATGTATTCCTTGGACCTTCACATTGACGATGAAACACCGAATGGCATCGGAATTAAATACAAAAGGCACAATGCCGCCTTAAGTACAAGAACAGAGACTCTTCTTACAGTTGGTGCTTTGAGCATTCCCTGTGAGACCAGTAATAGTATCCAATACACCACTGCAGGTTCCATGTATTCCTTGGACCTTCACATTGACGATGAAACACAGAAATCGCATCGGAATTAAATACAAAAGGCACAATGCCGCCTTAAGTACAAGAATACAGACTCTACTTACAGTCGGTGATTTGAGCATTCCCTGTGAGACCAGTATTAGTTTCCGATACACCACTGCAGGTTCAATGTATTCCTTGGACCTTCACATTGACGATGAAACGCAGAAATCGCATCGGAATTAAATACAAAAGGCATAATGCCGCGTTAAGTACAAGAATAGAGACTCTTCTTACAGTCGGTGCTTTAAACATTCCCTGTGAGACGAGTATTAGTTTCCGACACGCTACTGCAAGTTCAGTGTATTCCTTGGACCTTCACATTGACGATGAAACACAGAAATCGCATCGGAATTAAATCCAAAACGCACAATGCCGCCTTAAGTACAGGAATACAGACTCTACTTACAGTCGGTGATTTGAGCATTCCCTGTGAGACCAGTATTTGTTTCCGATACACCACTGCAGGTTCAATGTATTCCTTGGACGTTCACATTGACGATGAAATACAGAAATCGCATCGGAATCAAATACAAAAGGCACAATTCCGCCTTAAGTACAAGAATAGACACACTTCCATACAGTCGATGTTTTGAGCATTCCCTGTGAGAACAGTAATAGTATCCGATACACCACTGCAGGTTCAATCTATTCCTTGGACATACACATTGAAGATGAAACACTGAAATTACATCGGAATTAAGTACAAAAGGAACAATGCCGCCTTGAGTACAAGAATAGAGACTCTTCTTACCGTCGGTGCTTTGAGCATTCCCTGTGAGACCAGTATTAGCTTCCGATACACCACTGGAGGTTCAACGAATTCCTTGGACATTCTCATTGACGATGAAACACTGAAATTACATCGGAATTAAATACAAAAGGTACAATGCCGCCTTAAGTACAAGAATAGAGACTCTTCTTAACGTCGGTGTTTTGAGCATTCCCTGTGAGACCAGTATTAGTTTCCGCTACACCTCTGCAGGTTCAGTTTATTCCTTGGACCTTCACTTTGACGATGAAACACAGAAATGGCATCGGAATTAAATACAAAAGGCACAATTCCGCCTTAAGTACAAGAACAGAGACTCTTCTTACAGTCGGTGCTTTGAGCATTCCCTGTGAGACCAGTATTAGTTTCCGATACACCACTGCAGGTTCAATGTATTCCTTGGACCTTCACATTGACGATGAAACGCAGAAATCGCATCGGAATTAAATACAAAAGGCACAATGCCGCGTTAAGTACAAGAATAGGGACTCTTCTTACAGTCGGTGCTTTAAACATTCCCTGTGAGACGAGTATTAGTTTCCGATACGCTACTGCAAGTTCAATGTATTCCTTGGACCTTCAAATTGACGATGATACACAGAAATCGCATCGGAATTAAATACAAAAGGCACAATGCCGCCTTAAGTACAAGAGTACAGACTCATCTTACAGTCGGTGCTTTGAGCAGTCCCTGTGAGACCAGTATTAGTTTCCGATACACCACTGCAGGTTCAATGTATTCCTTGGACCTTCACATTGACGATGAAATACAGAAATCGCATCGGAATTAAATACAAAAGGCACAATGCCGCCTTAAGTACAAGAATAGAGACTCTTCTTACAGTCGGTGCTTTGAGCATTCCCTGTGAGACCAGTATTAGTTTCCGATAAACCACTGCAGGTTCAATGTATTCCTTGTACCTTCAAATTGACGATGATACACAGAAATCGCATCGGAATTAAATACAAAAGGCACAATGCCGCCTTAAGTACAAGAATAGAGACTCTTCTTATAGTCGGTGCTTTGAGCATTCCCTGTGAGACCAGTATTAGTTTTTCGATACGCCACTGCACGTTCAATGTATTCCTAGGACCTTCAAAGTGACGATGATACACGGAATTCGCATCGGAATTAAATACAGAAGGCGCAATGCCGCCTTAAGTACAAGAATAGAGACTCTTCTTACAGTCGGTGCTTTGAGCATTCCCAGTGAGACCAGTATTAGTTTCCGATACACCACTGCAGGTTCAATGTTTCCTTGGACCTTCACATTGACGATGAAACACAGAAATCGCAACGGAATTAAATCCAAAACGCACAATGCCGCCTTAAGTACAAGAATACAGACTCTACTTACAGTCGGTGCTTTGAGCATTTCCTGTGACATCAGTATTAGTTTCCTATACACCACTGCAGATTCAATGTATTCCTTGGACCTCCACATTGACGATGAAACACAGAAATCGTATCGGAATCAAATACAAAAAGCACAATGCCGCCTTAAGTACAAGAATAGAGACTCTTCTAACAGTCGGTGATTTGAGCATTCCCTGTGAGACCAGTAACAGTATCTGATACACCACTGAAGATTCAATCTATTCCTTGGACATACACATTGACGATGAAACACAGAAATTACATCGGAATTAAATACAAAAGGAACAATGCCGCCTTAAGTACAAGAATAGAGACTCTTCTTACCGTCGGTGCATTGAGCAGTCCCTGTGAGACAAGTATTAGTTTCCGATACACCACTGGACGTTCAATGAATTCCTTGGACCTTCACATTGACGATGACACACTGATATTACATCGGAATTAAATACAAAAGGCACAATGCCGCCTTAAGTACTAGAATTGAGACTCTTCTTACAGTCGGTGCTTTGAGAATTCCCTGTGAGACCAGTAATAGTATCCGATACACCACTGCAGGTTCAATGTATTCCTTGGACCTTCACATTGATGATGAAACACAGAAATCGCATCGGAATTAAATACAAAAGGCACAATGCCGCCTTAAGTACAAGAATAGAGACTCTTCCTACAGTCGGTGTTTTGAGCATTCCCTGTGAGACCAGTAATAGTATCCGATACACCAATGCAGGTTCAATCTATTCCTTGGACATACACATTGACGATGAAACACTGAGATTAATTCGGAATTAAATACAAAAGGAATAATGACGCCTTAAGTACAAGAATAGAGACCCTTCTTACAGTCGGTGCTTTGAGCATTCCCTGTGAGACCAGTATTAATTTTCCGATACACCACTGCAGTTTCAATGTATTCCTTGGACCTTCACATTGACGATGAAACACAGAAATGGCATCGGAATTAAATACAAATGGTACAATGCCGCCTTAAGTACAAGATTAGAGACTCTTCGTACAGTCGGTGCTTTGAGCATTCCCTGTGAGACCAGTAATAGTATCCGATACACCACTGCAGGTTCAATCTATTCCTTGGACATACACATTGACGATGAAACACAGAGATTAATTCGGAATTATATACAAAAGGAATAATGCCGCCTTAAGTACAAGAATAGAGACCCTTCTTACCGTCGGTACTTTGAGCATTCCCTGTGAGGCCAGTATTAGTTTCCGATACACCACTGGAGGTTCAATGAATTCCTGGGACGTTCACATTGACGATGAAACACTGAAATTACATCGGAATTAAATACAAAAGGCACAACGCCGCCTTAAGTACAAGAAAGAGACTCTTCTTACTGTCGGTGCTTTGAGCATTCCCTGTGAGACCAGTAATAGTATCCGATACACCACTGCAGGTTCAATCTATTCCTTGGACATACACATTGACGATGAAACACAGAAATTACATCGGAATTAAATACAAAAGGAACAATGCCGCCTTAAGTACAAGAATAGAGACTCTTCTTACCGTCGGTGCATTGAGCATTCCCTGTGAGACAAGTATTAGTTTCCGATACACCACTGGACGTTCAATGAATTCCTTGGACCTTCACATTGACGATGACACACTGATATTACATCGGAATTAAATACAAAAGGCACAATGACGCCTTAAGTACCAGAATTGAGACTCTTCTTACAGTCGGTGCTTTGAGAATTCCCTGTGAGACCAGTAATAGTATGCGATACACCACTGCAGGTTCAATGTATTCCTAGGACCTTCAAAGTGACGATGATACACGGAATTCGCATCGGAATTAAATACAGAAGGCACAATGCCGCCTTAAGTACAAGAATAGAGACTCTTCTTACAGTCGGTGCTTTGAGCATTCCCAGTGAGACCAGTATTAGATTCAGCTACACCTCTGCCGGTTCAGTTTATTCCTTGGACCTTCACATTGACGATGAAACACAGAAATGGCATCGGAATTAAATACAAAAGGCACAATGCCGCCTTAAGTACAAAAATAGAGACTCTTCTTACAGTCGGTGCTTTGAGCATTCCCTGTGAGACCAGTATTAGTTTCCGATACACCACTGCAGGTTCAATGTATTCCTTGGACCTTCACATTGACGATGAAACACAGAATGGCATCGGAATTAAATACAAAAGGCACAATGCAGCCTTAAGTACAAGAACAGAGACTCTTCTTACAGTTGGTGCTTTGAGCATTCCCTGTGAGACCAGTAATAGTATCCAATACACCACTGCAGGTTCCATGTATTCCTTGGACCTTCACATTGACGATGAAACACAGAAATCGCATCGGAATTAAATACAAAAGGCACAATGCCGCCTTAAGTACAAGAATACAGACTCTACTTACAGTCGGTGATTTGAGCATTCCCTGTGAGACCAGTATTAATTTCCGATACACCACTGCAGGTTCAATGTATTCCTTGGACCTTCACATTGACGATGAAACGCAGAAATCGCATCGGAATTAAATACAAAAGGCATAATGCCGCGTTAAGTACAAGAATAGAGACTCTTCTTACAGTCGGTGCTTTAAACATTCCCTGTGAGACGAGTATTAGTTTCCGACACGCTACTGCAAGTTCAGTGTATTCCTTGGACCTTCAAATTGACGATGATACACGGAAATCGCATCGGAATTAAATACAAAAGGCACAATGCCGCCTTAAGTACAAGAATAGAGACTCTTCTTACAGTCGGTATTTTAAACATTCCCTGTGAGACCAGTATTAGTTTCCGACACGCCACTCCAGGTTCAATGTATTCCTTGGACCTTCAAATTGACGATGATATACAGTAATCGAATAGGAATTAAATACAAAAGGCACAATGCCGCCTTAAGTACAAGAATAGAGACTCTTCTTACAGTCGGTGCTTTGAGCATTCCCTGTGAGACCAGTATTAGTTTCCGATACACCACTGCAGGTTCAATGTATTCCTTGGACCTTCACATTGACGTTGAAACACAGAAATCGCATCCGAATTAAATACAAAAGGCACAATGCCGCCTTAAGTACAAGAATAGAGACTCTTCTTACAGTCGGTGCTTTCAGCATTCCCTGTGAGACCAGTAATAGGTTTCCGCTACACCACTGCAGGTTCAGTTTATTCCTTGGACCTTCACATTGACGATGAAACACAGAAATGGCATCGGAATTAAATACAAAAGGCACAATGCCGCCTTAAGTACAAGAATAGAGACTCTTCTTACAGTCGGTGCTTTGAGCATTCCCTGTGAGACCAGTATTAGTTTCCGATACACCACTGCAGGTTCAATGTATTCCTTGGACCTTCACATTGACGATGAAACACAGAAATCGCATCGGAATTAAATCCAAAACGCACAATGCCGCCTTAAGTACAGGAATACAGACTCTACTTACAGTCGGTGATTTGAGCATTCCCTGTGAGACCAGTATTTGTTTCCGATACACCACTGCAGGTTCAATGTATTCCTTGGACCTCCACATTGACGATGAAATACAGAAATCGCATCGGAATCAAATACAAAAGGCACAATTCCGCCTTAAGTACAAGAATAGACACACTTCCATACAGTCGATGTTTTGAGCATTCCCTGTGAGAACAGTAATAGTATCCGATACACCACTGCAGGTTCAATCTATTCCTTGGACATACACATTGAAGATGAAACACTGAAATTACATCGGAATTAAGTACAAAAGGAACAATGCCGCCTTGAGTACAAGAATAGAGACTCTTCTTACCGTCGGTGCTTTGAGCATTCCCTGTGAGACCAGTATTAGTTTCCGATACACCACTGGAGGTTCAACGAATTCCTTGGACATTCTCATTGACGATGAAACACTGAAATTACATCGGAATTAAATACAAAAGGTACAATGCCGCCTTAAGTACAAGAATAGAGACTCTTCTTAACGTCGGTGTTTTGAGCATTCCCTGTGAGACCAGTATTAGTTTCCGCTACACCTCTGCAGGTTCAGTTTATTCCTTGGACCTTCACATTGACGATGAAACACAGAAATGGCATCGGAATTAAATACAAAAGGCACAATTCCGCCTTAAGTACAAGAACAGAGACTCTTCTTACAGTCGGTGCTTTGAGCATTCCCTGTGAGACCAGTATTAGTTTCCGATACACCACTGCAGGTTCAATGTATTCCTTGGACCTTCACATTGACGATGAAACGCAGAAATCGCATCGGAATTAAATACAAAAGGCACAATGCCGCGTTAAGTACAAGAATAGGGACTCTTCTTACAGTCGGTGCTTTAAACATTCCCTGTGAGACGAGTATTAGTTTCCGATACGCTACTGCAAGTTCAATGTATTCCTTGGACCTTCAAATTGACGATGATACACAGAAATCGCATCGGAATTAAATACAAAAGGCACAATGCCGCCTTAAGTACAAGAATACAGACTCATCTTACAGTCGGTGCTTTGAGCAGTCCCTGTGAGACCAGTATTAGTTTCCGATACACCACTGCAGGTTCAATGTATTCCTTGGACCTTCACATTGACGATGAAATACAGAAATCGCATCGGAATTAAATACAAAAGGCACAATGCCGCCTTAAGTACAAGAATAGAGACTCTTCTTACAGTCGGTGCTTTGAGCATTCCCTGTGAGACCAGTATTAGTTTCCGATAAACCACTGCAGGTTCAATGTATTCCTTGTACCTTCAAATTGACGATGATACACAGAAATCGCATCGGAATTAAATACAAAAGGCACAATGCCGCCTTAAGTACAAGAATAGAGACTCTTCTTAGAGTCGGTGCTTTGAGCATTCCCTGTGAGACCAGTATTAGTTTTTCGATACGCCACTGCAGGTTCAATGTATTCCTAGGACCTTCAAAGTGACGATGATACACGGAATTCGCATCGGAATTAAATACAGAAGGCGCAATGCCGCCTTAAGTACAAGAATAGAGACTCTTCTTACAGTCGGTGCTTTGAGCATTCCCAGTGAGACCAGTATTAGTTTCCGATACACCACTGCAGGTTCAATGTTTCCTTGGACCTTCACATTGACGATGAAACACAGAAATCGCAACGGAATTAAATCCAAAAAGCACAATGCCGCCTTAAGTACAAGAATAGAGACTCTTCCTACAGTCGGTGCTTTGAGCATTCCCTGTGAGACCAGTAATAGTATCCGATACACCACTGCAGGTTCAATCTATTCCTTGGACATACACATTGACGATGAAACACTGAGATTAATTCGGAATTAAATACAAAAGGAATAATGCCGCCTTAAGTACAAGAATACAGACCCTTCTTACAGTCGGTGCTTTGAGCATTCCCTGTGAGAACAGTATTAATTTTCCGATACACCACTGCAGTTGCAATGTATTCCTTGGACCTTCACATTGACGATGAAACACAGAAATGGCATCGGAATTAAATACAAAAGGCACAATGCCGCCTTAAGTACAAGAATAGAGACTCTTCTTACCGTCGTTGCTTTGAGCATTCCCTGTGAGACCAGTAATAGTATCCGATACACCACTGCAGGTTCAATCTATTCCTTGGACATACACATTGACGATGAAACACAGAGATTAATTCGGAATTAAATACAAAAGGAATAATGCCGCCTTAAGTACAAGAATAGAGACCCTTCTTACCGTCGGTACTTTGAGCATTCCCTGTGAGACCAGTATTAGTTTCCGATACACCACTGGAGGTTCAATGAATTCCTTGGACCTTCACATTGACGATGAAACACCGAAATTACATCGGAATTAATTACAAAAGGCACAATGCCGCCTTAAGTACAAGAAAGAGACTCTTCTTACTGTCGGTGCTTTGAGCATTCCCTGTGAGACCAGTAATAGTATCCGATACACCACTGCAGGTTCAATCTATTCCTTGGACATACACATTGACGATGAAACACAGAGATTAATTCGGAATTAAATACAAAAGGAATAATGCCGCCTTAAGTACAAGAATAGAGACCCTTCTCACCGTCGGTACTTTGAGCATTCCCTGTGAGACCAGTATTAGTTTCCGATACACCACTGGAGGTTCAATGAATTCCTTGGACCTTCACATTGACGATGAAACACCGAAATTACATCGGAATTAACTACAAAAGGCACAATGCCGCCTTAAGTACAAGAAAGAGACTCTTCTTACTGTCGGTGCTTTGAGCATTCCCTGTGAGACCAGTAATAGTATCCGATACACCACTGCAGGTTCAATCTATTCCTTGGACATACACATTGACGATGAAACACCGAAATTACATCGGAATTAAATACAAAAGGAACAATGCCGCCTTAAGTACAAGAATAGAGACTCTTCTTAAAGTCGGTGCATTGAGCATTCCCTGTGAGACAAGTATTAGCTTCCGATACACCACTGGACGTTCAATGAATTCCTTGGACCTTCACATTGACGATGACACACTGATATTACATCGGAATTAAATACAAAAGGCACAATGCCGCCTTAAGTACTAGAATTGAGACTCTTCTTACAGTCGGTGCTTTGAGAATTCCCTGTGAGACCAGTAATAGTATCCGATACACCACTGCAGGTTCAATGTGTTCCTTGGACCTTAACATTTACGATGAAACACAGAAATCGCATCGGAATTAAATACAAAACGCACAATGCCGCCTTAAGTACAAGAATAGAGACTCTTCTTACCGTCGGTGCTTTGAGCATTCCCTGTGAGACCAGTAATAGTATCCGATACACCACTGCAGGTTCAATCTATTCCTTGGACATACACATTGACGATGAAACACAGAGATTAATTCGGAATTAAATCCAAAAGGAATAATGCCGCCTTAAGTACAAGAATAGAGACCCTTCTTACAGTCGGTGCTTTGAGCATTCCCTGTGAGACCAGTATTAGTTTCCGATACACCACTGCAGTTTCAATGTATTCCTTGGACCTTCACATTGACGATGAAACACAGAAATGGCATCGGAATTAAATACAAAAGGCACAATGCTGCCTTAAGTACAAGAATAGAGACTCTTCTTACAGTCGGTGCTTTGAGCATTCCCTGTGAGACCAGTAATAGTATCCGATACACCACTGCAGGTTCAATCTATTCCTTGGACATACACATTGACGATGAAACACAGAGATTAATTCGGAATTAAATACAAAAGGAATAATGCCGCCTTAAGTACAAGAATATAGACCCTTCTTACCGTCGGTACTTTGAGCATTCCCTGTGAGGCCAGTATTAGTTTCCGATACACCACTGGAGGTTCAATGAATTCCTGGGACCTTCACATTGACGATGAAACACTGAAATTACATCGGAATTAAATACAAAAGGCACAATGCCGCCTTAAGTACAAGAAAGAGACTCTTCTTACTGTCGGTGCTTTGAGCATTCCCTGTGAGACCAGTAATAGTATCCGATACACCACTGCAGGTCCAATCTATTCCTTGGACATACACATTGACGATGAAACACTGAAATTACATCGGAATTAAATACAAAAGGAACAATGCCGCCTTAAGAACAAGAATAGAGACTCTTCTTACCGTCGGTGCATTGAGCATTCCCTGTGAGACAAGTATTAGTTTCCGATACACCACTGGACGTTCAATGAATTCCTTGGACCTTCACATTGACGATGACACACTGATATTACATCGGAATTAAATACAAAAGGCACAATGCCGCCTTAAGTACCAGAATTGAGACTCTTCTTACAGTCGGTGCTTTGAGAATTCCCTGTGAGACCAGTAATAGTATCCGATACACCACTGCAGGTTCAATGTATTCCTAGGACCTTCAAAGTGACGATGATACACGGAATTCGCATCGGAATTAAATACAGAAGGCACAATGCCGCCTTAAGTACAAGAATAGAGACTCTTCTTACTGTCGGTGCTTTGAGCATTCCCAGTGAGACCAGTATTAGTTTCCGATACACCACTGCAGGTTCAATGTTTCCTTGGACCTTCACATTGACGATGAAACACAGAAATCGCAACGGAATTAAATCCAAAACGCACAATGCCGCCTTAAGTACAAGAATACAGACTCTACTTACAGTCGGTGCTTTGAGCATTTCCTGTGACACCAGTATTAGTTTCCGATACACCACTGCAGATTCAATGTATTCCTTGGACCTCCACATTGACGATGAAACACAGAAATCGTATCGGAATCAAATACAAAAGGCACAATGCCGCCTTAAGTACAAGAATAGAGACTCTTCTAACAGTCGGTGATTTGAGCATTCCCTGTGAGACCAGTAACAGTATCTGATACACCACTGCAGATTCAATCTATTCCTTGGACATACACATTGACGATGAAACACTGAAATTACATCGGAATTAAATACAAAAGGAACAATGCCGCCTTAAGTACAAGAATAGAGACTCTTCTTACAGTCGGTGCTTTGAGCATTCCCTGTGAGACCAGTAATAGTATCCGATACACCACTGCAGGTTCAATGTATTCCTTGGACCTTCACATTGACGATGAAACACAGAAATCGCATCGGAATTAAATACAAAAGGCACAATGCCGCCTTAAGTACAAGAATAGAGACTCTTCTTACAGTCGGTGCTTTGAGCATTCCCTGTGAGACCAGTATTAGTTTCCGATACACCACTGCAGTTTCAATGTATTCCTTGGACCTTCACATTGACGATGAAACACAGAAATCGCATCGGAATTAAATGCAAAAGGCACAATGCCGCCTTAAGTACAAGAATAGAGACTCTTCTTACAGTCGGTGCTTTGAGCATTCCCTGTGAGACCAGTATTAGTTTCCGCTACACCTCTACAAGTTCAGTTTATTCCTTGGACCTTCACATTGACGATGAAACACAGAAATCGCATCGGAATTAAATACAAAAGGCACAATGCCGCCTTAAGTACAAGAATAGAGACTCTTCTTACAGTCGGTGCTTTGAGAATTCCTTGTGAGACCAGTATTAGTTTCCGCTACTCCCCTGCAGGATCAGTTTATTCCTTGGACATTCACATTGACGATGAAACACTGAAATTACATCGGAATTAAATACAAAAGGGACAATGCCGCCATAAGTACAAGAATAGAGACCCTTCTTACAGTCGGTGCTTTGAGCATTCCCTGTGAGACCAGTATTAGTTTCCGCTACACCTCTGCAAGTTCAGTTTATTCCTTGGACCTTCACATTGACGATGAAACAGAGAAATGGCATCGGAATTAAATACAAAAGGCACAATGCCGCCTTAAGTACAAGAAAGAGACTCTTCTTACTGTCGGTGCTTTGAGCATTCCCTGTGAGACCAGTAATAGTATCCGATACACCACTGTAGGTTCAATCTATTCCTTGGACATACACATTGACGATGAAACACAGAAATTACATCGGAATTAAATACAAAAGTAACAATGCCGCCTTAAGTACAAGAGTAGAGACTCTTCTTACCGTCGGTGCATTGAGCATTCCCTGTGAGACAAGTATTAGTTTCCGATACACCACTGGACGTTCAATGAATTCCTTGGACCTTCACATTGACCATGACACACTGATATTACATCGGAATTAAATACAAAAGGCACAATGCCGCCTTAAGTACAAGAAAGAGACTCTTCTTACTGTCGGTGCTTTGAGCATTCCCTGTGAGACCAGTAATATTATCCGATACACCACTGCAGGTTCAATGTATTCCTTGGACCTTCACATTGACGATGAAACACAGAAATGGCATCGGAATTAAATACAAAAGGCACAATGCCGCCTTAAGTACAAGAATAGAGACTCTTCTTACAGTCGGTGTTTGAGCATTCCCTGTGAGACCAGTAATAGTATCCGATACACCACTGCAGGTTCAATCTATTCCTTGGACATACAAATTGACGATGAAACACTGAGATTAATTCGGAATTAAATACAAAAGGAATAATGCCGCCTTAAGTACAAGAATAGAGACCCTTCTCACAGTCGGTGCTTTGAGCATTCCCTGTGTGACCAGTATTAGTTTCCGATACACCACTGCAGTTTCAATGTATTCCTTGGACCTTCACATTGACGATGAAACACAGAAATGGCATCGGAATTAAATACAAAAGGCACAATGCCGCCTTAAGTACAAGAGTAGAGACTCTTCTTACAGTCGGTGCTTTGAGCATTCCCTGTGAGACCAGTAATAGTATCCGATACACCACTGCAGGTTCAATCTATTCCTTGGACATACACATTGACGATGAAACACAGAGATTAATTCGGAATTAAATACAAAAGGAATAATGCCGCCTTAAGTACAAGAATAGAGACCCTTCTTACCGTCGGTACTTTGAGCATTCCCTGTGAGACCAGTATTAGTTTCCGATACACCACTGGAGGTTCAATGAATTCCTTGGACCTTCACATTGACGATGAAACAACGAAATTACATCGGAATTAAATACAAAGGCACAATGCCGCCTTAAGTACAAGAAAGAGACTCTTCTTACTGTCGGTGCTTTGAGCATGCCCTGTGAGACCAGTAATAGTATCCGATACACCACTGCAGGTTCAATCTATTCCTTGGACATACACATTGACGATGAAACACAGAAATTACATCTGAATTAAATACAAAAGGAACAATGCCGCCTTAAGTACAAGAATAGAGACTCTTCTTACCGTCGGTGCATTGAGCATTCCCTGTGAGACAAGTATTAGTTTCCGATACACCACTGGACGTTCAATGAATTCCTTGGACCTTCACATTGACGATGACACACTGATATTACATCGGAATTAAATACAAAAGGCACAATGCCGCCTTAAGTACTAGAATTGAGACTCTTCTTACAGTCGGTGCTTTGAGAATTCCCTGTGAGACCAGTAATAGTATACGATACACCACTGCAGGTTCAATGTATTCCTTGGACCCTCACATTGACGATGAAACACCGAAATCGCATCGGAATTAAATACAAAAGGCACAATGCCGCCTTAAGTACAAGAATAGAGACTCTTCTTACAGCCGGTGCTTTGAGCATTCCCTGTGAGACCAGTAATAGTATCCGATACACCACTGCAGGTTCAATCTATTCCTTGGACATACACATTGACGATGAAACACAGAGATTAATTCGGAATTAAATACAAAAGGAATAATGCCGCCTTAAGTACAAGAATAGAGACCCTTCTTACAGTCGGTGCTTTGAGCATTCCCTGTCAGAACAGTAATAGTTTCCGATACACCACTGCAGTTTCAATGTATTCCTTGGACCTTCACATTGACGATGAAACACAGAAATCGCATCGGAATTAAATACAAAAGGCACAATGCCGCCTTAAGTACAAGAATAGAGACTCTTCTTACAGTCGGTGCTTTGAGCATTCAGTGTGAGACCAGTAATAGTATCCGATACACCACTGCAGGTTCAATCTATTCCTTGGACATACACATTGACGATGAAACACAGAGATTAATTCGGAATTAAATACAAAAGGAATAATGCCGCCTTAAGTGCAAGAATAGAGACCCTTCTTACTGTCGGTACTTTGAGCATTCCCTGTGAGACCAGTATTAGTTTCCGATACACCACTGGAGGTTCAATGAATTCCTTGGACCTTCACATTGACGATGAAACACCGAAATTACATCGGAATGAAATACAAAAGACACAATGCCGCCTTAAGTACAAGAAAGAGACTCTTCTTACTGTCGGTGCTTTGAGCATTCCCTGTGAGACCAGTAATAGTATCCGATACACCAATGCAGGTTCAATCTATTCCTTGGACATACACATTGACGATGAAACACAGAAATTACATCGGAATTAAATACAAAAGGAACAATGCCGCCTTAAGTACAAGAATAGAGACTCTTCTTACCGTCGGTGCATTGAGCATTCCCTGTGAGACAAGTATTAGTTTCCGATACACCACTGGACGTTCAATGAATTCCTTGGACCTTCACATTGACGATGACACACTGATATTACATCGGAATTAAATACAAAAGTCACAATGCCGCCTTAAGTACTAGAATTGAGACTCTTCTTACAGTCGGTGCTTTGAGAATTCCCTGTGAGACCAGTAATAGTATCCGATACACCACTGCAGGTTCAATGTATTCCTTGGACCTTCACATTGACGATGAAACACAGAAATCGCATCGGAATTAAATACAAAAGGCACAATGCCGCCTTAAGTACAAGAATAGAGACTCTTCCTACAGTCGGTGCTTTGAGCATACCCTGTGAGACCAGTATTAGTTTCCGATACACCACTGCAGGTTCAATGTATTCCTTGGACCTTCACATTAACGATGAAACACAGAAATGGCATCGGAATTAAATACAAAAGGCACAATGCCGCCTTAAGTAGAAGAATAGAGACTCTTCTTACCGTCGGTGCATTGAGCATTCCCTGTGAGACAAGTATTAGTTTCCGATACACCACTGGACGTTCAATGAATTCCTTGGACCTTCACATTGACGATGACACACTGATATTACATCGGAATTAAATACAAAAGACACAATGCCGCCTTAAGTACTAGAATTGAGACTCTTCTTACAGTCGGTGCTTTGAGAATTCCCTGTGAGACCAGTAATAGTATCCGATACACCACTGCAGGTTCAATCTATTCCTTGGACATACACATTGACGATGAAACACAGAGATTAATTCGGAATTAAATACAAAAGGATTAATGCCGCCTTAAGTGCAAGAATAGAGACCCTTCTTACCGTCGGTACTTTGAGCATTCCCTGTGAGACCAGTATTAGTTTCCGATACACCACTGGAGGTTCAATGAATTTCTTGGACCTTCACATTGACGATGAAACACCGAAATTACATCGGAATGAAATACAAAAGACACAATGCCGCCTTAAGTACAAGAAAGAGACTCTTCTTACTGTCGGTGCTTTGAGCATTCCCTGTGAGACCAGTAATAGTATCCGATACACCAATGCAGGTTCAATCTATTCCTTGGACATACACATTGACGATGAAACACAGAAATTACATCGGAATTAAATACAAAAGGAACAATGCCGCCTTAAGTACAAGAATAGAGACTCTTCTTACCGTCGGTGCATTGAGCATTCCCTGTGAGACAAGTATTAGTTTCCGATACACCACTGGACGTTCAATGAATTCCTTGGACCTTCACTTTGACGATGACACACTGATATTACATCGGAATTAAATACAAAAGTCACAATGCCGCCTTAAGTACTAGAATTGAGACTCTTCTTACAGTCGGTGCTTTGAGAATTCCCTGTGAGACCAGTAATAGTATCCGATACACCACTGCAGGTTCAATGTATTCCTTGGACCTTCACATTGACGATGAAACACAGAAATCGCATCGGAATTAAATACGAAAGGCACAATGCCGCCTTAAGTACAAGAATAGAGACTCTTCTTACAGTCGGTGCTTTGAGCATTCCCTGTGAGACCAGTATTAGTTTCCGATACACCACTGCAGGTTCAATGTATTCCTTGGACCTTCACATTAACGATGAAACACAGAAATGGCATCGGAATTAAATACAAAAGGCACAATGCCGCCTTAAGTAGAAGAATAGAGACTCTTCCTACAGTCGGTGCTTTGAGCATTCCCTGTGAGACCAGTATTAGTTTCCGATACACCACTGGAGGTTCAATGAATTCCTTGGACATGCACATTGACGATGAAACACTGAAATTACATCGAAATTAAATACAAAAGGCACAATGCCGCCTTAAGTACAAAATTAGAGACTCTTCTTACAGTTGGTGCTTTGAGCATTCCCTGTGAGACCAGTATTAGTTTCCGCTACACCTCTGCAAGTTCAGTTTATTTCTTGGACCTTCCCATTGACGATGAAACACAGAAATCGCATCGGAATTAAATACAAATTGCACAATGCCGCCTTAAGTACAAGAATAGAGACTCTTCTTACAGTCGGTGCTTTGAGCATTCCCTGTGAGACCAGTATTAGTTTCCGCTACACCTCTGCAGGTTCAGTTTGTTCCTTGGGCCTTCACATTGACGATGAAACACAGAAATGGCATCGGAATTAAATACAAAAGGCACAATGCCGCCTTTAGTACAAGAATAGAGACTCTTCTTACAGTCGGTGCTTTGAGCATTCCCTGTGAGACCAGTATTAGTTTCCGATACGCCACTGCAGGTTCAATGTATTCTTTGGACCTTCACATTGACGATGAAACAAAGAAATGGCATCGGAATTAAATACAAAAGGCACAATGCCGCCTTAAGTACAAGAACAGAGACTCTTCTTACAGTCGGTGCTTTGAGCATTCCATGTGAGACCAGTATTAGTTTCCGCTACACCTCTGCAGGTTCAATGTATTCCTTGGACCTGCACATTGACGATGAAACGCAGAAATCGCATCGGAATTAAATACAAAAGGCACAATGCCCCCTTAAGTACAAGAATAGAGACTCTTCTTACAGTCGGTGGTTTAAACATTCCCTGTGAGACCAGTATTAGTTTCTGGTACGCCACTGCAGGTTCAGTGTATTCCTTGGACCTTCATATTGACGATGACACACAGAGATTAATTCGGAATTAAATACAAAAGGAATAATGCCGCTTTAAGTACAAGAATAGAGACCCTTCTTACAATCGGTGCTTTGAGCATTCCCTGTGAGAACAGTATTAGTTTCCGATACACCACTGCAGTTTCATTGTATTCCTTGGACCTTCACATTGACGATGAAACACAGAAATGGCATCGGAATTAAATACAAAAGTCACAATGCCGCCTTAAGTACTAGAATTGAGACTCTTCTTACAGTCGGTGCTTTGAGAATTCCCTGTAGGACCAGTAATAGTATCCGATACACCACTGCAGGTTCAATGTATTCCTTGGACCTTCACATTGACGATGAAACACAGAAATCGCATCGGAATTAAATACAAAAGGCACAATGCCGCCTTAAGTACAAGAATAGAGACTCTTCCTACAGTCGGTGCTTTGAGCATTCCCTGTGAGACCAGTATTAGTTTCCGATACACCACTGGAGGTTCAATGAATTCCTTGGACATGCACATTGACGATGAAACACTGAAATTACATCGAAATTAAATACAAAAGGCACAATGCCGCCTTAAGTACAAAAATAGAGACTCTTCTTACAGTCGGTGCTTTGAGCATTCCCTGTGAGTCCAGTATTAGTTTCCGCTACAGCTCTGCAAGTTCAGTTTATTCCTTGGACCTTCCCATTGACGATGAAACACAGAAATCGCATCGGAATTAAATACAAAAGGCACAATGCCGCCTTAAGTACTAGAATAGAGACTCTTCTTGCAGTCGGTGCTTTGAGCATTCCCTGTGAGACCAGTATTAGTTTCCGCTACACCTCTGCAGGTTCAGTTTATTCCTTGGGCCTTCACATTGACGATGAAACACAGAAATGTCATCGGAATTAAATACAAAAGGCACAATGCCGCCTTTAGTACAAGAATAGAGACTCTTCTTACCGTCGGTGCTTTGAGCATTCCCTGTGAGACCAGTATTAGTTTCCGATACGCCACTGCAGGTTCAATGTATTCCTTGGACCTTCACATTGACGATGAAACACAGAAATGGCATCGGAATTAAATACAAAAGGCACAATGCCGCCTTAAGTACAAGAATAGAGACTCATCTTACAGTCGGTGCTTTGAGCATTCCCTGTGAGACCAGTATTAGTTTCCGCTACGCCTCTGCAGGTTCAGTTTATTCCTTGGGCCTTCACATTGACGATGAAACACAGAAATGGCATCGGAATTAAATACAAAAGGCACAATGCCGCCTTTAGTACAAGAATAGAGACTCTTCTAACAGTCGGTGCTTTGAGCATTCCCTGTGAGACCAGTATTAGTATCCGATACGCCACTGCAGGTTCAATGTATTCCTTGGACCTTCACATTGACGAAGAAACACAGAAATGGCATCGGAATTAAATACAAAAGGCACAATGCCGCCTTAAGTACAAGAATAGAGACTCTTCTAACAGTCGGTGCTTTGAGCATTCCCTGTGAGACCAGTATTAGTTTCCGATACACCACTGCAGGTTCAATGTATTCCTTGGACCTTCACATTAACGATGAAACACAGACATGGCATCGGAATTAAATACAAAAGGCACAATGCCGCCTTAAGTAGAAGAATAGAGACTCTTCCTACAGTCGGTCCTTTGAGCATTTTCTGTGAGACCAGTATTAGTTTCCGATACACCACTGGAGGTTCAATGAATTCCTTGGACATGCACATTGACGATGAAACACTGAAATTACATCGAAATTAAATACAAAAGGCACAATGCCGCCTTAAGTACAAAATTAGAGACTCTTCTTACAGTCGGTGCTTTGAGCATTCCCTGTGAGACCAGTATTAGTTTCCGCTACACCTCTGCAAGTTCAGTTTATTTCTTGGACCTTCCCATTGACGATGAAACACAGAAATCGCATCGGAATTAAATACAAAAGGCACAATGCCGCCTTAAGTACAAGAATAGAGACTCTTCTTACAGTCGGTGCTTTCAGCATTCCCTGTGAGACCAGTATTAGTTTCCGCTACACCTCTGCAGGTTCAGTTTATTCCTTGGGCCTTCACATTGACGATGAAACACAGAAATGGCATCGGAATTGAATACAAAAGGCACAATGCCGCCTTTAGTACAAGAATAGAGACTCTTCTTACAGTCGGTGCTTTGAGCATTCCCTGTGAGACCAGTATTAGTTTCCGATACGCCACTGCAGGTTCAATGTATTCCTTGGACCTTCAAATTGACGATGAAACACAGAAATGGCATCGGAATTAAATACAAAAGGCACAATGCCGCCTTAAGTACAAGAATAGAGACTCTTCTTACAGTCGGTGCTTTGAGCATTCCATGTGAGACCAGTATTAGTTTCCGCTACACCTCTGCAGGTTCAATGTATTCCTTGGACCTGCACATTGACGATGAAACGCAGAAATCGCATCGGAATTAAATACAAAAGGCACAATGCCGCCTTAAGTACAAGAATAGAGACTCTTCTTACAGTCGGTGGTTTAAACATTCCCTGTGAGACCAGTATTAGTTTCTGGTACGCCACTGCAGGTTCAGTGTATTCCTTGGACCTTCATATTGACGATGAAACACAGAGATTAATTCGGAATTAAATACAAAAGAAATAATGCCGCTTTAAGTACAAGAATAGAGACCCTTCTTACAATCGGTGCTTTGAGCATTCCCTGTGAGAACAGTATTAGTTTCCGATACACCACTGCAGTTTCAATGTATTCCTTGGACCTTCACATTGACGATGAAACACAGAAATGGCATCGGAATTAAATACAAAAGTCACAATGCCGCCTTAAGTACTAGAATTGAGACTCTTCTTACAGTCGGTGCTTTGAGAATTCCCTGTAGGACCAGTAATAGTATCCGATACACCACTGCAGGTTCAATGTATTCCTTGGACCTTCACATTGACGATGAAACACAGAAATCGCATCGGAATTAAATACAAAAGGCACAATGCAGCCTTAAGTACAAGAATAGAGACTCTTCTTACAGTCGGTGCTTTGAGCATTCCCTGTGAGACCAGTATTAGTTTCCGATACACCACTGCAGGTTCAATGTATTCCTTGGACCTTCACATTGACGATGATACACAAAAATGGCATCGGAATTAAATACAAAAGGCACAATGCCGCCTTAAGTACAAGAATAGAGACTCTTCCTACAGTCGGTGCTTTGAGCATTCCCTGTGAGACCAGTATTAGTTTCCGATACACCACTGGAGGTTCAATGAATTCCTTGGACATGCACATAGACGATGAAACACTGATATTACATCGAAATTAAATACAAAAGGCACAATGCCGCCTTAAGTACAAAAATAGTGACTCTTCTTACAGTCGGTGCTTTGAGCATTCCTTGTGAGTCCAGTATTAGTTTCCGCTAAACCTCTACAAGTTCAGTTTATTCCTTGGACCTTCCCATTGACGATGAAACACAGAAATCGCATCGGAATTAAATACAAAAGGCACAATGCCGCCTTAAGTACAAGAATAGAGACTCTTCTTACAGTCGGTGCTTTAAACATTCCCTGTGAGACCAGTATTAGTTTCTGGTACGCCACTGCAGGTTCAGTGTATTCCTTGGAAATTCACATTGACGATGAAACACAGAAATCGCATCGGAATTAAATCCAAAACGCACAATGCCACCTTAAGTACAAGAATACAGACTCTACTTACAGTCGGTGCTTTGAGCATTCCCTGTGAGACCAGTATTAGTTTCCGATACACCACTGCAGGTTCAATGTATTCCTTGGATCTTCACATTGACGATGAAATACAGAAATCGCATCGAAATCAAATACAAAAGGCACAATGCCGCCTTAAGTACAAGAATAGAGACTCTTCTTACAGTCGGTGCTTTGAGCATTCCCTGTGAGACCAGTAATAGTATCCGATACACCACTGCAGGTTCAATCTATTCCTTGGACATACACATTGACGATGAAACACTGAAATTACATCGGAATTAAATACAAAACGAACAATGCCGCCTTAAGTACAAGAATAGAGACTCTTCTTGCTGTCGGTGCTTTGAGCATTCCCTGTGAGACAATTATTAGTTTCCGATACACCACTGGAGGTACAATGAATTCCTTGGACATTCACATTGACGATGAAACACAGAAATGGCATCGGAATTAAATACAAAAGGCACAATGCCGCCTTAAGTACAAGAATAGAGACTCTTCTTACAGTCGGTGTTTTAAACATTTCCTGTGAGACCAGTATTAGTTTCCGCTACACCTCTGCAGGTTCAATGTATTCCTTGGACCTTCAAATTGACGATGATACACAGAAATTGCATAGGATTTAAATACAAAAGGCACAATGCCGCCTTAAGTACAAGAATAGAGACTATTCTTACAGTCGGTGTTTTGAGCATTCAATGTAAGACCAGTATTAGTTTCCGATACACCACTGCAGGTTCAATGTATTCCTTGGACCTTCACATTGACGATGAAACACAGAAATCGCATCGGAATTAAATACAAAAGGCACAATGCCGCCTTAAGTACAAGAATAGAGACTCTTCTTACAGTCGGTGCTTTGAGCATTCCCTGTGAGACCAGTATTAGTTTCCGATACACCACTGCAGGTTCAATGTATTCCTTGGACCGTCACATTAACGATGAAACACAGAAATGGCATCGGAATTAGATACAAAAGGCACAATGCCGCCTTAAGTAGAAGAATAGAGACTCTTCCTACAGTCGGTGCTTTGAGCATTCCCTGTGAGACCAGTATTAGTTTCCGATACACCACTGGAGGTTCAATGAATTCCTTGGACATGCACATTGACGATGAAACACTGAAATTACATCGAAATTAAATACAAAAGGCACAATGCCGCCTTAAGTACAAAATTAGAGACTCTTCTTACAGTCGGTGATTTGAGCATTCCCTGTGAGACCAGTATTAGTTTCCGCTACACCTCTGCAAGTTCAGTTTATTTCTTGGACCTTCCCATTGACGATGAAACACAGAAATCGCATCGGAATTAAATACAAAATGCACAATGCCGCCTTAAGTACAAGAATAGAGACTCTTCTTACAGTCGGTGCTTTGAGCATTCCCTGTGAGACCAGTATTAGTTTCCGCTACACCTCTGCAGGTTCAGTTTATTCCTTGGGCCTTCACATTGACGATGAAACACAGAAATGGCATCGGAATTAAATACAAAAGGCACAATGCCGCCTTTAGTACAAGAATAGAGACTCTTCTTACAGTCGGTGCTTTGAGCATTCCCTGTGAGACCAGTATTAGTTTCCGATACGCCACTGCAGGTTCAATGTATTCTTTGGACCTTCACATTGACGATGAAACACAGAAATGGCATCGGAATTAAATACAAAAGGCACAATGCCGCCTTAAGTACAAGAATAGAGACTCTTCTTACAGTCGGTGCTTTGAGCATTCCATGTGAGACCAGTATTAGTTTCCGCTACACCTCTGCAGGTTCAATGTATTCCTTGGACCTGCACATTGACGATGAAACGCAGAAATCGCATCGGAATTAAATACAAAAGGCACAATGCCGCCTTAAGTACAAGAATAGAGACTCTTCTTACAGTCGGTGGTTTAAACATTCCCTGTGAGACCAGTATTAGTTTCTGGTACGCCACTGCAGGTTCAGTGTATTCCTTGGACCTTCATATTGACAATGAAACACAGAGATTAATTCGGAATTAAATACAAAAGGAATAATGCCGCTTTAAGTACAAGAATAGAGACCCTTCTTACAATCGGTGCTTTGAGCATTCCCTGTGAGAACAGTATTAGTTTCCGATACACCACTGTAGTTTCATTGTATTCCTTGGACCTTCACATTGCCGATGAAACACAGAAATGGCATCGGAATTAAATACAAAAGTCACAATGCCGCCTTAAGTACTAGAATTGAGACTCTTCTTACAGTCGGTGCTTTGAGAATTCCCTGTAGGACCAGTAATAGTAACCGATACACCACTGCAGGTTCAATGTATTCCTTGGACCTTCACATTGACGATGAAACACAGAAATCGCATCGGAATTAAATACAAAAGGCACAATGCCGCCTTAAGTACAAGAATAGAGACTCTTCCTACAGTCGGTGCTTTGAGCATTCCCTGTGAGACCAGTATTAGTTTCCGATACACCACTGGAGGTTCAATGAATTCCTTGGACATGCACATTGACGATGAAACACTGAAATTACATCGAAATTAAATACAAAAGGCACAATGCCGCCTTAAGTACAAAAATAGAGACTCTTCTTACAGTCGGTGCTTTGAGCATTCCCTGTGAGTCCAGTATTAGTTTCCGCTACACCTCTGCAAGTTCAGTTTATTCCTTGGACCTTCCCATTGACGATGAAACACAGAAATCGCATCGGAATTAAATACAAAAGGCACAATGCCGCCTTAAGTACAAGAATAGAGACTCTTCTTACAGTCGGTGCTTTGAGCATTCAATGTGAGACCAGTATTAGTTTCCGCTACACCTCTGCAGGTTCAGTTTATTCCTTGGGCCTTCACATTGACGATGAAACACAGAAATGTCATCGGAATTAAATACAAAAGGCACAATGCCGCCTTTAGTACAAGAATAGAGACTCTTCTTACCGTCGGTGCTTTGAGCATTCCCTGTGAGACCAGTATTAGTTTCCGATACGCCACTGCAGGTTCAATGTATTCCTTGGACCTTCACATTGACGATGAAACACAGAAATGGCATCGGAATTAAATACAAAAGGCACAATGCCGCCTTAAGTACAAGAATAGAGACTCTTCTTACAGTCGGTGCTTTGAGCATTCCCTGTGAGACCAGTATTTGTTTGCGCTACACCTCTGCAGGTTCAGTTTATTCCTTGGGCCTTCACATTGACGATGAAACACAGAAATGGCATCGGAATTAAATACAAAAGGCACAATGCCGCCTTTAGTACAAGAATAGAGACTCTTCTTACAGTCGGTGCTTTGAGCATTCCCTGTGAGACCAGTATTAGTTTCCGATACGCCACTGCAGGTTCAATGTATTCCTTGGACCTTCACATTGACGATGAAACACAGAAATGGCATCGTAATTAAATACAAAAGGCACAATGCCGCCTTAAGTACAAGAATAGAGACTCTTCTAACAGTCGGTGCTTTGAGCATTCCCTGTGAGACCAGTATTAGTTTCCGATACACCACTGCAGGTTCAATGTATTCCTTGGACCTTCACATTAACGATGAAACACAGAAATGGCATCGGAATTTAATACAAAAGGCACAATGCCGCCTTAAGTAGAGGAATAGAGACTCTTCCTACAGTCGGTCCTTTGAGCATTTTCTGTGAGACCAGTATTAGTTTCCGATACACCACTGGAGATTCAATGAATTCCTTGGACATGCACATTGACGATGAAACACTGAAATTACATCGAAATTAAATACAAAAGGCACAATGCCGCCTTAAGTACAAAATTAGAGACTCTTCTTACAGTCCTTGCTTTGAGCATTCCCTGTGAGACCAGTATTAGTTTCCGCTACACCTCTGCAGGTTCAGTTTATTCCTTGGGCCTTCACATTGACGATGAAACGCAGAATCGCATCGGAATTAAATACAAAAGGCACAATGCCGCCTTAAGTACAAGAATAGAGACTCTTCTTACACTCGGTGGTTTAAACATTCCCTGTGAGACCAGTATTAGTTCTGGTACGCCACTGCAGGTTCAGTGTATTCCTTGGACCTTCATATTGACGATGAAACACAGAGATTAATTCGGAATTAAATACAAAAGAAATAATGCCGCTTTAAGTACAAGAATAGAGACCCTTCTTACAATCGGTGCTTTGAGCATTCCCTGTGAGAACAGTATTAGTTTCCGATACACACTGCAGTTTCAATGTATTCCTTGGACCTTCACATTGACGATGAAACACAGAAATGGCATCGGAATTAAATACAAAAGTCACAATGCGCCTTAAGTACTAGAATTGAGACTCTTCTTACAGTCGGTGCTTTGAGAATTCCCTGTAGGACCAGTAATAGTATCCGATACACCACTGCAGGTTCAATGTATTCCTTGGACCTTCACATTGACGATGAAACACAGAAATCGCATCGGAATTAAATACAAAAGGCACAATGCCGCCTTAAGTACAAGAATAGAGACCCTTCTTACAGTCGTTGTTTTAAACATTTCCTGTGAGACCAGTATTAGTTTCCGCTACACCTCTGCAGGTTCAATGTATTCCTTGGGACCTTCAAAATGACGATGATACACAGAAATTGCATAGGATTTAAATACAAAAGGCACAATGCCGCCTTAAGTACAAGAATAGAGACTATTCTTACAGTCGGTGTTTTGAGCATTCAATGTAAGACCAGTATTAGTTTCCGATACACCACTGCAGGTTCAATGTATTCCTTGGACCTTCACATTGACGATGAAACACAGAAATCGCATCGGAATTAAATCCAAAACGCACAATGCCGCCTTAAGTACAAGAATACAGACTCTACTTACAGTCGGTGCTTTGAGCATTCCCTGTGAGACCAGTAATAGTATCCGATACACACACTGCAGGTTCAATCAATTCCTTGGACATAAACATTGACGATGAAACACTGAAATTACATCGGAATGAAATACAAAAGGAATAATGCCGCCCTAAGTACAAAAATAGAGACTCTCCTTACCGTCGGTGCTTTAAGCATTCCCTGTGAGACCAGTATTAGTTTCCGATACACCACTGGAGGTTCAATCGAATTCCTTGGACATTCACATTGACGATGAAACACTGAAATTACATCGGAATCAAATACAAAAGGTACAATGCCGCCTTAAGTACAAGAATAGAGACTCTTCTTACCGTCGGTGCTTTGAGCATTCCCCTGTGAGACCAGTATTAGTTTCCGCTACACCTCTGCAGGTTCAGTTTATTCCTTGGGCTTCACATTGACGATGAAACACAGAAGTGGCATCGGAATTAAATACAAAAGGCACAATGGCGCCTTAAGTACAATAATAGAGACTCTTCTTACAGTCGGTGCTTTGAGCATTCCCTGTGAGACCAGTATTAGTTTTCGATACGCCACTGCAGGTTCAATGTATCCTTGGACCTTCAAGTTGACGATGATACACAGAAATCGAATCGGAATTAAATACAAAAGCATAATGCTGCCATAAGTACAAGAATAGAGACTCTTCTTACAGTCAGTGCTTTGAGCATTCCCTGTGAGACCAGTATTAGTTTCCGATACACCACTGCAGGTTCAATGTATTCTTGGACCTTCAAATTAACGATGATACACGGAAATCGCAACGGAATTAAATACAAAATGCACAATTACGCCTTAAGTACAAGAATAGAGACTCTTCTTACAGTCGGTGCTTTGAGCAATCCCTGTGAGACCAGTATTAGTTTCCGATACGCCACTGCAGGTTCAATGTATTCCTTGGACCTTCAAATTGACGATGATACACAGAAATCGCATCGGAATTAAATACAAAAGGCACAATGCCGCCTTAGGTACAAGAATAGAGACTCTTCTTACAGTCAGTGCTTTGAGCATTCCTGTGTGACTAGTATTAGTTTCTGGTACGCCACTGCAGGTTCAGTGTATTCCTTGGACCTTCACATTGACGATGAAACACAGAAATCGCATCGGAATTAAAATACAAAAGGCACACTGCCGCCTTAAGTACAAGAATAGAGACCTTCTTACAGTCGGTGCTTTGAGCGTTCCCTGTGAGACCAGTATTAGTTTCCGCTACACCTTTGCAGGTTCAGTTTATTCCTTGGACCTTCACATTGGACGATGAAACACAGAAATGGCATCGGAATTAAATACAAAAGGCACAATGACGCCTTAAGTTCAAGAATAGAGACTCTACTTACAGTCGGTGCTTTAAGCATTCCCTGTGAGACCAGTATTAGTTTCCGATACACCACTGCAGGTTCAATGTATTCCTTGGACCTTCACATTGACGATGAAATACAGAAATCGCATCGAAATCAAATACAAAAGGCACAATGCCGCCTTAAGTACAAGAATAGAGACTCTTCTTACAGTCGGTGTTTTGAGCATTCCCTGTGAGACCACTAATTGTATCCGATACACCACTGCAGGTTCAATCAATTCCTTGGACATAAACATTGACGATGAAACACTGAAATTACATCGGAATTAAATACAAAAGGAACAATGCCGCCTTAAGTACAAAAATAGAGACTCTCCTTACCGTCGGTGCTTTAAGCATTCCCTGTGAGACCAGTATTAGTTTCCAATACACCACTGGAGGTTCAATGAATTCCTTGGACATTCACATTGACGATGAAACCACTGAAATTACGTCGGAATCAAATACAAAAGGTACAATGCCGCCTTAAGTACAAGACTAGAGACTCTTCTTACCGTCGGTGCTTTGAGCATTCCCTGTGAGACCAGTATTAGTTTCCGCTACACCTCTGCATGTTCAATTTATTCATTGGGCCTTCACATTGACGATGAAACACAGAAGTGGCATCGGAATTAAATACAAAAGGCACAATGCCGCCTTAAGTACAAGAATAGAGACTCTTCTTACAGTCGGGTGCTTTGATCATTACCTGTGAGGCCAGTATTAGTTTCCGATACACCACTGCAGGTTCAATGTATTCCTTGGACCTTCACATTGACGATGAAACACCAAAAAGGGCATCGGAATTAAATACAAAAGGCACAATGCCGCCTTAAGTACAAGAATAGAGGACTCTTCTTACAGTCGGTGCTTTGAGCATTCCCTGTAAGACCAGTATTAGTTTTCGATACGCCACTGCAGGTTCAGTGTATCCCTTGGACCTTCAAATTGACGATGATACACAGAAATCGAATCGGAATTAAATATAAAAGCATAATGCCGCCATAAGTACAAGAATAGAGACTCTTCTTACGGTCGGTGCTTTGAGCATTCCCTGTGAGACCAGTAATAGTATCCGATACACCACTGCAGGTTCAATCTATTCCTTGGACATACACATTGACGATGAAACACTGAAATTACATCGGAATTAAATACAAAACGAACAATGCCGCCCTTAAGTACAAGAATAGAGACTCTTCTTACTGTCGGTGCTTTGAGCATTCCCTGTGAGACAATTATTAGTTTCCGATACACCACTGGAGGTACAATGAATTCCTTGGACATTCACATTGACGATGAAACACTGAAATTACATCGGAATTAAATACAAAAGGTACAATGCCGCCTTAAGTACAAGAATAGAGACTCTTCTTACCGTCGGTGTTTTGAGCATTCCCTGTGAGGCCAGTATTAGTTTCCAATACATCTCTGCAGGTTCAGTTTATTCCTTGGACCTTCACATTGCCGATGAAACACAGAAATGGGATCGGAATTAAATACAAAAGGCACAATGCCGCCTTAAGTACAAGAATAGAGACTCTTCTTACAGTCGGTGCTTTAAACATTTCCTGTGAGACCAGTATTAGTTTCCGCTACACCTCTGCAGGTTCAATGTATTCCTTGGACCTTCAAATTGACGATGATACACAGAAGTGGCATCGGAATTAAATACAAAAGGCACAATGCCGCCTTAAGTACAAGAATAGAGACTCTTCTTACAGTCGGTGCTTTGAGCATTCCCTGTGAGACCAGTGTTAGTTTTCGATACGCCACTGCAGGTTCAATGTATCCCTTGGACCTTCAAATTGACGATGATACATAGAAATCGAATCGGAATTAAATACAAAAGCATAATGCCGCCATAAGTACAAGAATAGAGACTCTTCTTACAGTCAGTGCTTTGAGCATTCCCTGTGAGACCAGTATTAGTTTCCGATACACCACTGCAGGTTCAATGTATTCCTTGGACCTTCAAATTAACGATGATACACGGAAATCGCAACGGAATTAAATACAAAATGCACAATGCCGCCTTAAGTACAAGAATAGAGACTCTTCTTACAGTCGGTGCTTTGAGCAATCCCTGTGAGACCAGTATTAGTTTCCGATACGCCACTGCAGGTTCAATGTATTCCTTGGACCTTCAAATTGACGATGATACACAGAAATCGCATCGGAATTAAATACAAAAGGCACAATGCCGCCTTAGGTACAAGAATAGAGACTCTTCTTACAGTCAGTGCTTTGAGCATTCCCTGTGTGACTAGTATTAGTTTCTGGTACGCCACTGCAGGTACAGTGTATTCCTTGGACCGTCACATTGACGATGAAACACAGAAATCGCATCGGAATTAAATACAAAAGGCACACTGCCGCCTTAAGTACAAGAATAGAGACTCTTCTTACAGTCGGTGCTTTGAGCGTTCCCTGTGAGACCAGTATTAGTTTCCGATACACCTTTGCAGGTTCAGTTTATTACTTGGACCTTCACATTGACGATGAAACACAGAAATGGCATCGGAATTAAATACAAAAGGCACAATGACGCCTTAAGTTCAAGAATAGAGACTCTACTTACAGTCGGTGCTTTAAGCATTCCCTGTGAGACCAGTATTAGTTTTCCGATACACCACTGCAGGTTCAATGTATTCCTTGGACCTTCACATTGACGATGAAATACAGAAATCGCATCGAAATCAAATACAAAAGGCACAATGCCGCCTTAAGTACAAGAATAGAGACTCTTCTTACAGTCGGTGTTTAGAGCATTCCCTGTGAGACCACTAATTGTATCCGATACACCACTGCACTTTCAATCAATTCCTTGGACATAAACATTGACGATGAAACACTGAAATTACATCGGAATTAAATACAAAAGGAACAATGCCGCCTTAAGTACAAAAATAGAGACTCCTCCTTACCGTCGGTGCTTTAAGCATTCCCTGTGAGACCAGTATTAGTTTTCCGATACACCACTAGGGTTCAATGAATTCCTTGGACATTCACATTGACGATGAAACACTGAAATTACGTCGGAATCAAATACAAAAGGTACAATGCCGCCTTAAGTACAAGAATGGATACTCTTCTTACCGTCGGTGCTTTGAGCATTCCCTGTGAGACCAGTATTAGTTTCCGCTACACCTCTGCATGTTCAATTTATTCCTTGGGCCTTCACATTGACGATGAAACACAGAAGTGGCATCGGAATTAAATACAAAAGGCACAATGCCGCCTTAAGTACAAGAATAGAGACTCTTCTTATAGTCGGTGCTTTGAGCATTACCTGTGAGGCCAGTATTAGTTTCCGATACACCACTGCAGGTTCAATGTATTCCTTGGACCTTCACATTGACGATGAAACACCAAAAACGGCATCGGAATTAAATACAAAAGGCACAATGCCGCCTTAAGTACAAGAATAGAGACTCTTCTTACAGTCGGTGCTTTGAGCATTCCCTGTAAGACCAGTATTAGTTTTCGATACGCCACTGCAGGTTCAGTGTATCCCTTGGACCTTCAAATTGACGATGATACACAGAAATCGAATCGGAATTAAATATAAAAGCATAATGCCGCCATAAGTACAAGAATAGAGACTCTTCTTACAGTCGGTGCTTTGAGCATTCCCTGTGAGACCAGTAATAGTATCCGATACACCACTGCAGGTTCAATCTATTCCTTGGACATACACATTGACGATGAAACACTGAAATTACATCGGAATTAAATACAAAACGAACAATGCCGCCTTAAGTACAAGAATAGAGACTCTTCTTACTGTCGGTGCTTTGAGCATTCCCTGTGAGACAATTATTAGTTTCCGATACACCACTGGAGGTACAATGAATTCCTTGGACATTCACATTGACGATGAAACACTGAAATTACATCGGAATTAAATACAAAAGGTACAATGCCGCCTTAAGTACAAGAATAGAGACTCTTCTTACCGTCGGTGCTTTGAGCATTCCCTGTGAGGCCAGTATTAGTTTCCAATACATCTCTGCAGGTTCAGTTTATTCCTTGGACCTTCACATTGCCGATGAAACACAGAAATGGGATCGGAATTAAATACAAAAGGCACAATGCCGCCTTAAGTACAAGAATAGAGACTCTTCTTACAGTCGGTGCTTTAAACATTTCCTGTGAGACCAGTATTAGTTTCCGCTACACCTCTGCAGGTTCAATGTATTCCTTGGACCTTCAAATTGACGATGATACACAGAAGTGGCATCGGAATTAAATACAAAAGGCACAATGCCGCCTTAAGTACAAGAATAGAGACTCTTCTTACAGTCGGTGCTTTGAGCATTCCCTGTGAGACCAGTATTAGTTTTCGATACGCCACTGCAGGTTCAATGTATCCCTTGGACCTTCAAATTGACGATGATACACAGAAATCGAATCGGAATTAAATACAAAAGCATAATGCCGCCATAAGTACAAGAATAGAGACTCTTCTTACAGTCAGTGCTTTGAGCATTCCCTGTGAGACCAGTATTAGTTTCCGATACACCACTGCAGGTTCAATGTATTCCTTGGACCTTCAAATTAACGAAGATACACGGAAATCGCAACGGAATTAAATACAAAATGCACAATGCCGCCTTAAGTACAAGAATAGAGACTCTTCTTACAGTCGGTGCTTTGAGCAATCCCTGTGAGACCAGTATTAGTTTTCCGATACGCCACTGCAGGTTCAATGTATTCCTTGGACCTTCAAATTGACGATGATACACAGAAATCGCATCGGAATTAAATACAAAAGGCACAATGCCGCCTTAGGTACAAGAATAGAGACTCTTCTTACAGTCAGTGCTTTGAGCATTCATTGTGTGACTAGTATTAGTTTCTGGTACGCCACTGCAGGTTCAGTGTATTCCTTGGACCGTCACATTGACGATGAAACACAGAAATCGCATCGGAATTAAATACAACAGGCACACTGCCGCCTTAAGTACAAGAATAGAGACTCTTCCTACAGTCGGTGCTTTGAGCGTTCCCTGTGAGACCAGTATTAGTTTCCGCTACACCTTTGCAGGTTCAGTTTATTCCTTGGACCTTCACATTGACGATGAAACACAGAAATGGCATCGGAATTAAATACAAAAGGCACAATGACGCCTTAAGTTCAAGAATAGAGACGCTACTTACAGTCGGTGCTTTAAGCATTCCCTGTGAGACCAGTATTAGTTTCCGATACACCACTGCAGGTTCAATGTATTCCTTGGACCTTCACATTGACGATGAAATACAGAAATCACATCGAAATCAAATACAAAAGGCACAATGCCGCCCTTAAGTACAAGAATAGAGGACTCTTCTTACAGTCGATGTTTTGAGCATTCCCTGTGAGACCACTAATTGTATCCGATACACCACTGCAGGTTCAATCAATTCCTTGGACATAAACATTGACGATGAAACACTGAAATTACATCGGAATTAAATACAAAAGGAACAATGCCGCCTTAAGTACAAAAATAGAGACTCTCCTTACCGTCGGTGCTTTAAGCATTCCCTGTGAGACCAGTATTAGTTTCCGATACACCACTGGAGGTTCAATGAATTCCTTGGACATTCACATTGACGATGAAACACTGAAATTACGTCGGAATCAAATACAAAAGGTACAATGCCGCCTGAAGTACAAGAATAGATACTCTTCTTACCGTCGGTGCTTTGAGCATTCCCTGTGTGAGACCAGTATTAGTTTCCGCTACACCTCTGCATGGTCAATTTATTCCTTGGGCCCTTCACATTGACGATGAAACACAGAAGTGGCATCGGAATTAAATACAATAGGCACAATGCCGCCTTAAGTACAAGAATAGAGACTCTTCTTACAGTCGGTGCTTTGAGCATTACCTGGAGACCAGTATTAGTTTCCGATACACCACTGCAGGTTCAATGTATTCCGTGGACCTTCACATTGACGATGAAACACAAAAATGGCATCGGAATTAAATACAAAAGGCACAATGCCGCCTTAAGTACAAGAATAGAGACTCTTCTTACACTCGGTGCTTTGAGCATTCCCTGTGAGTCAAGTATTAGTTTCCGCTACACCTCTGCAAGTTCAGTTTATTCCTTGGACCTTCCCATTGACGATGAAACACAGAAATCGCATCGGAATTAAATACAAAAGGCACAATGCCGCCTTAAGTACGAGAATAGAGACTCTTCTTACAGTCGGTGCTTTCAGCATTCCGTGTGAGACCAGTATTAGTTTCCGCTACACCTCTGCAGGTTCAGTTTATTCCTTGGGCCTTCACATTGACGATGAAACACAGAAACGGCATCGGAATTAAATACAAAAGGCACAATGCCGCCTGTAGTACAAGAATAGAGACTCTTCTTACAGTCGGTGATTTGAGCATTCCCTGTGAGACCAGTATTAGTTTTCCGATACGCCACTGCAGGTTCAATGTATTCCTTGGACCTTCACATTGACGATGAAACACAGAAATGGCATCGGAATTAAATACAAAAGGCACAATGCCGCCTTAAGTACAAGAATAGAGACTCTTCTTACAGTCGGTGCTTTGAGCATTGCATGTGAGACCAGTATTAGTTTCCGCTACACCTCTGCAGGTTCAATGTATTCCTTGGACCTGCACATTGACGAAGGAACGCAGAAATCGCATCGGAATTAAATACAAAAGGCACAATGCCGCCTTAAGTACAAGAATAGAGACTCTTCTTACAGTCGGTGCTTTAAACATTCCCTGTGAGACCAGTATTAGTTTCTGGTACGCCACTGCAGGTTCAGTGTATTTCTTGGAAATTCACATTGACGATGAAACACAGAAGATCGGCATCGGAATTAAATACAAAAGGCACAATGACGCCTTAGTTCAGGAATTGAGACTCTTCTTACAGTCGGTGCTTGAGCATTCCCTGTGAGCCCAGTATTAGTTTCCGGATACACCACTGCAGGTTCAATGTATTCCTTGGACGGACCTTCACATTGACGATGAAACACAGAAATCGCATCGGAATTGAATCCAAAACGCACAATGCCGAAATAAGTACAAGAATACAGACTCTACTTACAGTCGGTGCTTTGAGCATTCCCTGTGAGACCAGTATTAGTTTCCGATAAACCACTGCAGGTTCAATGTATTCCTTGGACCTTCACATTGACGATGAAATACAGAAATCACATCGAAATCAAATACAAAAGGCACAATGCCGCCTTAAGTACAAGAATAGAGACTCTTCTTACAGTCGGTGCTTTGAGCATTCCCTGTGAGACCAGTAATAGTATCCGATACACCACTGCAGGTTCAATCTATTCCTTGGACATACACATTGACGATGAAACACTGAAATTACATCGGAATTAAATACAAAACGAACAATGCCGCCTTAAGTACAAGAATAGAGACTCTTCTTACTGTCGGTGCTTTGAGCATTCCCTGTGAGACAATTATTAGTTTCCGATACACCACTGGAGGTACAATGAATTCCTTGGACATTCACATTGACGATGAAAACACTGAAATTACATCGGAATTAAATACAAAAGGTACAATGCCGCCTTAAGTACAAGAATAGAGACTCTTCTTACCGTCGGTGCTTTGAGCATTCCCTGTGAGGCCAGTATTAGTTTCCAATACATCTCTGCAGGTTCAGTTTATTCCTTGGACCTTCACATTGCCGATGAAACATAGAAATGACATCGGAATTAAATACAAAAGGCACAATGCCGCCTTAAGTACAAGAATAGAGACTCTTCTTACAGTCGGTGCTTTAAACATTTCCTGTGAGACCAGTATTAGTTTCCGCTACACCTCTGCAGGTTCAATGTATTCCTTGGACCTTCAAATTGACGATGATACACAGAAATTGCATAGGATTTAAATACAAAAGGCACAATGCCGCCTTAAGTAGAAGAATAGAGACTATTCTTACAGTCGGTGTTTTGAGCATTCAATGTAAGACCAGTATTAGTTTCCGATACACCACTGCAGGTACAATGTATTCCTTGGACCTTCACATTGACGATGATACACAGAAATCGCATCGGAATTAAATACAAAAGGCACAATGCCGCCTTAAGTACAAGAATAGATACTCTTCTTACAGTCGGTGCTTTGAGCATTCCCTGTGAGCCCAGTATTAGTTTCCGCTACACCTCTGCAGGTTCAGTTTATTCCTTGGACCTTCTCATTGACGATGAAACATAGAAATGACATCGTAATTAAATACAAAAGGCACAATGCCGCCTTAAGTACAAGAATAGAGACTCTTCTTACAGTCGGTGCTTTGAGCTTTCCCTGTGAGACCAGTATTAGTTTCCGATACACCACTGCAGGTTCAATGTATTCCTTGGACCTTCACATTGACGATGCAACACAGAAATCGCATCAGAATTAAATCCAAAACGCACAATGTCGCCTTAAGTACAAGAATACAGACTCTACTTACAGTCGGTGCTTTGAGCATTCCCTGTGAGACCAGTAATAGTATCCGATACACCACTGCAGGGTCAATCAATTCCTTGGACATAAACATTGACGATGAAACACTGAAATTACATCGGAATTAAATACAAAAGGAACAATGCCGCCTTAAGTACAAAGATAGAGACTCTCCTTACCGTCGGTGCTTTAAGCATTCCCTGTGAGACCAGTATTAGTTTCCGATACACCACTGGAGGTTCAATGAATTCCTTGGACATTCACATTGACGATGAAACACTGAAATTACATCGGAATCAAATACAAAAGGTACAATGCCGCCTTAAGTACAAGGATAGAGACTCTTCTTACCGTCGGTGCTTTGAGCATTCCCTGTGAGACCAGTATTAGTTTCCGCTACACCTCTGCAGGTTCAGTTTATTCCTTGGGCCTTCACATTGACGATGAAACACAGAAGTGGCATCGGAATTAAATACAAAAGGCACAATGCCGCCTTAAGTACAAGAATAGAGACTCTTCTTACAGTCGGAGTTTTGAGCATTCCCTGTGAGACCAGTATTAGTTTCCGATACACCACTGCAGGTTCAATGTATTCCTTGGACCTTCACATTGACGATGAAACACAAAAATGGCATCGGAATTAAATACAAAAGGCACAATGCCGCCTTAAGTACAAGAATAGAGACTCTTCTTAAAGTCGGTGCTTTGAGCATTCCCTGTGAGACCAGTATTAGTTTTCGATACGCCACTGCAGGTTCAATGTATCCCTTGGACCTTCAAATTGACGATGATACACAGAAATCGAATCGGAATTAAATACAAAAGCATAATGCCGCCATAAGTACAAGAATAGAGACTCTTCTTACAGTCAGTGCTTTGAGCATTCCCTGTGAGACCAGTATTAGTTTCCGATACACCACTGCAGGTTCAATGTATTCCTTGGACCTTCAAATTAACGATGATACACGGAAATCGCAACGGAATTAAGTACAAAATGCACAATGCCGCCTTAAGTACAAGAATAGAGACTCTTCTTACAGTCGGTGCTTTGAGCAATCCCTGTGAGACCAGTATTAGTTTCCGATACGCCACTGCAGGTTCAATGTATTCCTTGGTCCTTCAAATTGACGATGATACACAGAGATCGCATCGGAATTAAATACAAAAGGCACAATGCCGCCTTAGGTACAAGAATAGGGACTCTTCTTACAGTCTGTGCTTTGAGCATTCCCTGTGAGACTAGTATTAGTTTCTGGTACGCCACTGCAGGTTCAGTGTATTCCTTGGACCTTCACATTGACGATGAGACACAGAAATCGCATCGGAATTAAATACAAAAGGCACACTGCCGCCTTAAGTACAAGAATAGAGACTCTTCTTACAGTCGGTGCTTTGAGCGTTCCCTGTGAGACCAGTATTAGTTTCCGCTACACCTTTGCAGGTTCAGTTTATTCCTTGGACCTTCACATTGACGATGAAACACAGAAATGGCATCGGAATTAAATACAAAAGGCACAATGACGCCTTAAGTTCAAGAATAGAGACCCTACTTACAGTCGGTGCTTTAAGCATTCCCTGTGAGACCAGTATTAGTTTCCGATACACCACTGCAGGTTCAATGTATTCCTTGGACCTTCACATTGACGATGAAATACAGAAATCGCATCGAAATCAAATACAAAAGGCACAATGCCGCCTTAAGTACAAGAATAGAGACTCTTCTTACAGTCGGTGCTTTGAGCATTCCCTGTGAGACCACTAATTGTATCCGATACACCACTGCAGGTTCAATCAATTCCTTGGACATAAACATTGACGATGAAACACTGAAATTACATCGGAATTAAATACAAAAGGAACAATGCCGCCATAAGTACAAAAATAGAGACTCTCCTTACCGTCGGTGCTTTAAGCATTCCCTGTGAGACCAGTATTAGTTTCCGATACACCACTGGAGGTTCAATGAATTCCTTGGACATTCACATTGACGATGAAACACTGAAATTACGTCGGAATCAAATACAAAAGGTACAATGCCGCCTTAAGTACACGAATAGAGACTCTTCTTACCGACGGTGCTTTGAGCATTCCCTGTGAGACCAGTTTTAGTTTCCGCTACACCTCTGCATGTTCAGTTTATTCCTTGGGCCTTCACATTGACGATGAAACACAGAAGTGGCATCGGAATTAAATTCAAAAGGCACAATGCCGCCTTAAGTACAAGAATAGAGACTCTTCTTACAGTCGGTGCTTTGAGCATTATCTGTGAGACCAGTATTAGTTTCCGATACGCCACTGCAGGTTCAATGTATTCCTTGGACCTTCAAATTGACGATGATACACAGAAATCGCATCGGAATTAAATACAAAAGGCACGATGCCGCCTTAGGTACAAGAATAGAGACTCTTCTTACAGTCAGTGCTATGAGCATTCCCTGTGAGACCAGTATTAGTTTCTGGTACGCCACTGCAGGTTCAGTGTATTCCTTGGACCTTCACATTGACGATGAAACACAGAAATCGCATCGGAATTAAATACAAGAGGCACAATGCCGCCTCAAGTACAAGAATAGAGACTCTTCTTAAAGTCGGTGCTTTGAGCATTCCCTGTGAGACCAGTATTAGTTTCCGCTACATCTTTGCAGGGTCAGTTTATTCCTTGGACCTTCACATTGACGATGAAACACAGAAATGGCATCGGAATTAAATACAAAAGGCACAATGACGCCTTAAGTTCAAGAATAGAGACTCTTCTTACAGTCGGTGCTTTGAGCATTCCCTGTGAGACCAGTATTAGTTTCCGATACACCACTGCAGGTTCAATGTATTCCTTGGACCTTCACATTGACGATGAAACACAGAAATCGCATCGGAATTAAATCCAAAACGCACAATGCCGCCTTAAGTACAAGAATACAGACTCTACTTACAGTCGGTGCTTAGAGCATTCCCTGTGAGACCAGTATCAGTTTCCGATACACCACTGCAGGTTCAATGTATTCCTTGGACCTTCACATTGACGATGAAATACAGAAATCGCATCGAAATCAAATACAAAAGGCACAATGCCGCCTTAAGTACAAGAATAGAGACTCTTCTTACAGTCGGTGCTTTGAGCATTCCCTGTGAGACCAGTAATAGTATCCGATACACCACTGCAGGTTCAATCTATTCCTTGGACATACACATTTACGATGAAACACTGAAATTACATCGGAATTAAATACAAAACGAACAATGCCGCCTTAAGTACAAGAATAGAGACTCTTCTTACTGTCGGTGCTTTGAGCATTCCTTGTGAGACAATTATTAGTTTCCGATACACCACTGGAGGTACAATGAATTCCTTGGACATTCACATTGACGATGAAACACTGAAATTACATCGGAATTAAATATAAAAGGTACAATGCCGCCTTAAGTACAAGAATAGAGACTCTTCTTACCGTCGGTGTTTTGAGCATTCCCTGTGAGACCAGTATTAGTTTTCGATACGCCACTGCAGGTTCAATGTATCCCTTGGACCTTCAAATTGACGATGATACACTGAAATCGAATCGGAATTAAACATAAAAGCATAATGCCGCCATAAGTACAAGAATAGAGACTCTTCTTACAGTCGGTGATTTGAGCATTCCCTGTGAGACCAGTATTAGTTTCCGATACACCACTGCAGGTTCAATGTATTCCTTGGACCTTCAAATTAACGATGATACACGGAAATCGCATCGGAATTAAATACAAAATGCACAATGCCGCCTTAAGTACAAGAATAGAGACTCTTCTTACAGTCGGTGCTTTGAGCATTATCTGTGAGACCAGTATTAGTTTCCGATACGCCACTGCAGGTTCAATGTATTCCTTCGACCTTCAAATTGACGATGATACACAGAAATCGCATCGGAATTAAATACAAAAGGCACGATGCCGCCTTAGGTACAAGAATAGAGACTCTTCTTACAGTCAGTGCTATGAGCATTCCCTGTGAGACCAGTATTAGTTTCTGGTACGCCACTGCAGGTTCAGTGTATTCCTTGGACCTTCACATTGACGATGAAACACAGAAATCGCATCGGAATTAAATACAAAAGGCACAATGCCGCCTCAAGTACAAGAATAGAGACTCTTCTTAAAGTCGGTGCTTTGAGCATTCCCTGTGAGACCAGTATTAGTTTCCGCTACACCTTTGCAGGTTCAGTTTATTCCTTGGACCTTCACATTGACGATGAAACACAGAAATGGCATCGGAATTAAATACAAAAGGCACAATGACGCCTTAAGTTCAAGAATAGAAACTCTTCTTACAGTCGGTGCTTTGAGCATTCCCTGTGAGACCAGTATTAGTTTCCGATACACCACTGCAGGTTCAATGTATTCCTTGGACCTTCACATTGACGATGAAACACAGAAATCTCATCGGAATTAAATCCAAAACGCACAATGCCGCCTTAAGTACAAGAATACAGACTCTACTTACAGTCGGTGCTTAGAGCATTCCCTGTGAGACCAGTATCAGTTTCCGATACACCACTGCAGGTTCAATGTATTCCTTGGACCTTCACATTGACGATGAAATACAGAAATCGCATCGAAATCAAATACAAATGGCAC
>NW_025728705.1:0-98954 GCF_021461385.2 Schistocerca piceifrons
TGCCTTTTCTTTTTAATTCCGATGCAATTTCTGTGTTTCATCGTCAATACGAAGGTCCAAGGTATACAGTAAACCTGAAGTGAAGCATCGGAATTTATAACTAGTGTCACAGGAATGTTCAAATCATAGTCAGTAAGGGTGAGTCAGTCTTCTTGTACTTAAGTCGGCATTGTGCCTTTTCGTATTTAATTCCGATGAAATTTCTGTGTTTCTTCGTCACTAAGAAGGTCAGAGGGGTACTGTAAACCTGAAACTTGAAGTGAAGCATCGTAATCTATAGCTAGTGTCACAGGAATGGTTCAAAACATAGACAGTAAGAAAGAGTCAGTCTTCTTGTACTTAATTCTGCTTTGTGCCTATTGTATTTAATTCCGATGCAATTTCTGGTGTTTCATCGTCAATAAGAAGGTCCAAGGGTTACAGTAAACCTGAAGTGAGGCATCGGAATTTATAACTAGTGTCACAGGAATGGTTATCGTATTTAATTCCGACGCAATTTCTGTGTTTCATCGTCAATAAGAAGGTCCAAGGGATACAGTAAACTGAAGTGAAGCATCGGAATTTATAACTAGTGTCACTGGATGGGTTCAAAACATAGACAGTAAGAAGAGTCAGTCTTCTTGTACTTAAGTCGGCATTGTTCCTTTTCTATTGAATTCCGATGCAATTTCAGTGTTTCATCATCAATAAGAAGGTCGGAGGGATACAGAAATCCTGAAGTGAAGCATCGGAATCTATAAGTAGTGTCACAGGAATGGTTCAAAACATAGTCAGTAAGAAGAGTCAGTCTACTTGTACTTAAGTAGGCATTGTGCCTTTTCTATTTAATTCCGATGCAAATTTCTGTGTTTCATCGTCAATAAGAAGGTCCAAGGGATACAGTAAACCTGAGGTAAAGCATCGGAATCTATAACTAGTGTCACAGGAATGGTTGAAAACATAGTCAGTAAGAAGATTAATTCTTCTTGTACTTAAGTCGGCATTGTACCTTTTCTATTTAATTCCGATGCAATTTCTGTGTTTCATCGTCAATAACAAGTTCCAAGGGATACGGTAAACCTGGAGTGAAGCTTCGGAATCTATAACTAGTGTCAATGGAATGGTTCAAAACATAGACAGTAAGAAGAGTCAGTCTTCTTGTACTTAAGTCGGCATTGTGCGTTTTGTATTTAATTCCGATGCAGTTTCTGTGTTTCATCCGTCAATAAGAAGGTCAGAGGGGTACAGTAAACCTGAGTGAAGCATCGAAATCTATAGCTAGTGTCACAGGAATGGTTCAAAACATAGTCAGTAAGAAGAGTCAGTCTTCTTGTCCTTAAGTCGTCATTGTGCCTTTTGTATTTAATTCCGATGCTATTTCTGTGTTTCATCATGAATAAGAAGGTCCAAGGGATACAGTAAACTTGGAGTGAAGAATCGGAATCTATAACTAGTGTCACAGGAATGGTTCAATACATAGTCAGTAAGATGATTAAGTCTTCTTGTACTTAAGTCGGCATTGTACCTTTTCTATTTAATTCCGATGCAATTTCTGTGTTTCATCGTCAATAAAAGGTCCAAGGGATACAGTAAACCTGGAGTGAAGCATCGGAATCTATAACTAGTGTCAATGGAATGGTTCAAACATGGACAGTAAGAAGAGTCAGTCTTCTTGTACTTAAGTCGGCATTGTGCCTTTTGTATTTAATTCCGATGCAGTTTCTGTGTTTCATCGTCAATAAGAAGGTCAGAGGGGTACAGTAAACCCTGGAGTGAAACATCGAAATCTATAGCTAGCGTCACAGAATGGTTCAAAACATAGTCAGTAAGAAGAGTCAGTCTTCTTGACCTTAAGTCGTCATTGTGCCTCTTGTATTTAATTCCGATGCAATTTCTGTGTATCATCGTCAATAAGAAGGACCAAGGGATACAGTAAACCTGGAGTGAAGGATCGGAGTCTATAACTAGTGTCACAGGAATGGTTCAAAACATAGTCAGTAAGAAGAGTCAGTCTTCTTGTAGTTAGGTCGTCATTGTGCCTTTTCTATTTTTCCGATGCAATTTCTGTTTTCATCGTCAATAAGAAGGTCCCAGGGACACAGTAAAATGGAGTGAAGCATCGGAAACTATAACTAGTGTCACAGGAATGGTTCAAAACATAGACAGTAAGAAGAGTCAGTCTCCTTGTACTTACGTCGGCATAGTGCCTTTTCTATTTAATTCCGATGCGATTTGTGTGTTTCATCGTCAATAAGAAGGTCCAACGGATAGAGTAAACCTGGAGTGTAGCATCGGAATCTATAACTAGTGTCACAGGAATGGTTCAAAACATAGACAGTAAGAAAGTCAGTCTTCATGTACTTAAGTCGGCATTTTGCCTTTTGTATTTCATTCCGATGCAATTTCTGTGTTTAATCGTCAATAAGAAGGTCCAAGGGATACAGTAAACCTCAAGTGAAGCATCGGAATCTATAACTAGTGTCACAGGAATGGTTCAAAACATAATCAGCAAGAAGAGTCAGTCTTCTTGTACTTAAGTCGGCATTGTACCTTTTCTATTTAATTCCGATGATATTTCTGTGTTTCATCGTCAATAACAAGGTCTAAGGGGATACAGTAAACCTGGAGTGAAGCATCGGAATCTATAACTAGTGTCAATGGAATATTTCAAAACATAGACTGTAAGATGAGTCAGTCTTCTTGTACTTAAGTCGGCATTGTGCCTTTTGTATTTAATTCCGATGCAGTTTCTGTGTTTCATCGTCAATAAGAAAGTCAGATGGGTACAGTAAACCTGAAGTGAAGTATAGAATCTATAGCTAGTGTCACAGGAATGGGTCAAACATAGTCAGTAGAAGAGTCAGTCTTCTTGTCCTTAAGTCGCATTGTGCATTTTGTATTTAATTCCGATGCAATTTCTGTGTTTCATCATCAATAAGAGGTCCAAGGGATACAGTAAACCTGGAGTGAAGCATTGGAATCTATAACTAGTGTCACAAGAATGGTTCAAAACATAGACAGTAAGAAGAGTCAGTCTCCTTGTACTTAATTCTGCACTGTGCCTTTTGTATTTAATTCCGATTCAATTTCTGTGTTTCATCGTCAATAAGAATGTCCCAAGGGATACAGTAAACCTGAAGTGTAGCATCGGAATTTATAACTAGTGTCACAGGAATGGTTCAAACATAGTCAGTAAGAAGTGTCAGTCTTCTTGTACTTAGTCGGCATTGTGCCTTTTCTATTTAATTCCGATGCAATATCTGTGTTTAATCGTCAATAAGAAGGACCAAGGGATACAGTAAACTGGAGTGAAGCATCGGAGTCTATAACTAGTGTCAGAGGGACTGGTTCAAAAACAGACAGTAAGAAGAGTCAGCCTTCTTGAACTTAATTCGGCATTGTGCCTTTTGTATTCAATTCCGATGCAATTTCTGTGTTTCATCGTCAATAAGAAGGTCAGAGGGATACAGTAAACCTGAAGTGAAGCATTGGAATCCATAACTAGTGTCACAGAAATGGTTCAAAACATAGTCAGTAAGAAGAGTTAGTCTTCTTGTACCTAAGTCGGCATTGTGCCTTTTGTATTTAATTCGATGCAATTTCTGTGTTTCATCGTCAATAAGAAGGTCAAGGGATACAGTGAACTGGAGTGAAGCATCGGAATCTATAACTAGTGTCACAGGAATGGTTCAAATCATAGACTGTAAGAAGAGTCAGTCTTCGTGCACTTCAGTCGGCATTTTGCCTTTTGTATTTAATTCCGATGCAATTTTGTGTTTCATAGTCAATAAGAAGGTCCAAGGGATACAGTAAACCTGAAGTGAAGCATCGGGATCTATAACTAGTGTCACAGGAATCGTTCAAAACATAGTCAGTAAGAAGAGTCAGTCTTCTTGTACTTAAGTCGGCATAGTGCCTTTTCTATTTAATTCCGATGCAATTTGTGTGTTTCATCGTCATTAAGAAGGTCAGAGGGGATACAGTAAACCTGAAGTGATGCATCGGAATCTAACGCTACTGTCACAGGAATGGTTCAAAGCATAGTCAGTAAGAAGAGTCAATCTTGTTGTCCTTAAGTCGGCATTGTGCCTTTTGTATTTAATTCCGATGCAATTTCTGTGTTTCATCGTCAATAAGAAGGTCCAGGGATGCAGTAAACCAGGAGTGCAGCATCGGAATCTCTAACTAGTGTCACAGAAATGGTTCAAACATAGACAGTAAGAAGAGTCAGTCTCTAGTACTTAATTCGCATTGTGCCTTTTGTATTTAATTCCGCTGCAATTTCTGTGTTTCATCGTCAATAACAAGGTCAAGGGATACAAGTAAACCTCAGTGAAGCATCGGAATGTATAACGGGTGTAAGAGGAATGGTTCAAAACATAGTCAGTAGGAAGAGTCGGGTCTTCATGTACTTAAGTCGGCATTGTGCCTTTTTGTATTTAATTCGATGAATTTTCTGTGTTTCATCGTCAATAAGAAGGTCCAAGGAATACAGTGAACCTGAAGTGAAGCATCGAAATCTATAACTAGTGTCACAGGAATGGTTCAAAAACATAGACAGTAGAGAGTCAGTCTTCTTGTACTTAAGTCGGCATTGTGCCGTTTGTATTTAATTCCGATGCAATTTCTATGTTTCATCGTCCAATAAGAGGTCCAAGGTATACAGTAAACCTGAAGTGAAGCATCGGATCTATGACTAGTGTCACAGGAATGTTCAAAACATAGTCAGTAAGAAGAGTCAGTCTTCTTGTACTTCAGTCGGCATTGTGTATTTTCTATTTAATTCCGATGCAATTTCTGTGTTTCATCGTCAATAAGAAAGTCCAAGGGATACAGTAAACATGAAGTGAAGCATCGGAATTTATAACTAGTGTCAATGAATGGTTCAAACATTGTCAGTAAGAAGAGTCAGTCTTTTTGTACATAGGTCCGGCATTGTGCCTTTTCTATTTATTTCCGATGCAATTTCTGTGTTTCATCGTCAATACGAAGGTCCATGGGTTATAGTAAACCTGGAGTGAAGCATCGGAATCTATTACTAGTGTCACAGGAATGTTCAAAGCATAGACAGTAAGAAGAGTCAGTCTTCTTGTACTTACGTCGACATTGTGCCCTTTCTTTTAAATCCGATGCAATTTCTGTGTTTCATCGTCAATATGTAGGTCCAAGGGATACAGTAAACCTGAAGTGAAGCTTCGGAATCTATAGCTAGTGTCACAGGAATGGTTCAACATAGACAGTAAGAAGTGTCAGTCTTCTTGTCTTTAAGTCGGCATTGTGCCTTTTGCAATTAATTCCGATGCAATTTCTGTGTTTCATCCTCAATAAGAAGGTCCAAGGGATACAGTAAACCTGGAGTGAAGCATCGGAATCTATAACTAGTGTCACAGGAATGGTTAAAAACATAGACAGTGAGAAGAGTCAGTCTTCTTGTACTTAAGTCGGCATTGTGCCTTTTCTTTTTAATTCCGATGCAATTTCTGTGTTTCATCGTCAATAAGAAGGGGTCCAAGGTATACAGTAAACCTGAAGTGAAGCATCGGAATTTATAACTAGTGTCACAGGAATGGTTCAAATCATAGTCAGTAAGGTGAGTCAGTCTTCTTGTACTTAAGTCGGCATAGTGCCTTTTCTATTTAATTCCGATGAAATTTCTGTGTTTCTTCGTCAATAAGAAGGTCAGAGGGGTACAGTAAACCTGAAACTTGAAGTGAAGCATCGTAATCTATAGCTAGTGGCACAGGAATGGTTCAAAACATAGACTGTAAGAAGAGTCAGTCTTCTTGTACTTAATTCTGCTTTGTGCCTATTGTATTTAATTCCGATGCAATTTCTGTGTTTCATCGTCAATACGAAGGTCCAAGGGATACAGTAAACCAGAAGTGAAGCATCGGAATTTATAACTAGTGTCACAGGAATGGTTATCGTATTTAATTCCGACGCAATTTTGTGTTTCATCGTCAATAAGAAGGTCCAAGGGATACAGTAAACCTGAAGTGAAGCATCGGAATTTATAACTAGTGTCACAGGGATGGTTCAAAACATAGACAGTAAGAAGAGTCAGTCTTCTTGTACTTAAGTCGCATTGTTCCTTTCTATTTAATTCCGATGCAATTTCAGTGTTTCATCGTCAATAAGAAGGTCGGAGGGATACAGTAATCCTGAAGTGAAGCATCGGAATCTATAAGTAGTGTCACAGGAATGGTTCAAAACATAGTCAGTAAGAAGAGTAAGTCTACCTGTACTTAAGTCGGCATTGTGCTTTTTTCTATTATTTCTGATGCAATTTCTGTGTTTCATCGTCAATAAGAGGTCCAAGGGATATAGTAAACCTGGAGTGAAGCATCGGAATCTATAACTAGTGTCACAGGAATGTTTCAAACATAGACAGTAAGAGAGTCAGTCTTCTAGTATTTACGTAGACATTGTGCCTTTTCTATTTAATTCCGATTCTATTTCTGTGTTTCTTCGTCAATAAGAAGGTCAGAGGGATACAATAAACCTGAAGTGAAGCATCGGAATCTATAACTAGTGTCACAGGAATGGTCAAAGCAAAGTCAGTAAGAAGAGTCAGTCTTATTGTCCTTAAGTCGGCATTGTGCCTTTTGTATTTAATTCCGCTGCAATTTCTGTGTTTCATCGTCAATAAGAAGGTCCAAGGGATACAGTAAACCTGGAGTGAAGCATCGGAAACTATAACAAGTGTCAGAGGAATGGTTCAAATCATTGAGAGTAAGAAGAGTCAGTCTTCTTGTACTTAAGTCGACATTGTGCCTTTTCTATTTAATTCCGATGCAATTTCTATGTTTCATTGTCAATAAGAAGGTCAGAGGGATACAGTAACCCTGAAGTGAAGCATCGAATCCATAACTAGTGTCACAGGAATGGTTCAAAGCAAAGTCAGTAAGAAGAGTCAGTCTTCTTGCCCATAAGTCGGCATTGTGCCTTTTGTATTTAATTCCAATGCAATTTCTGTGTTTCATCGTCAATAAGAAGGTCCAAGGATACATTAAACCTGAAGTGAAGCATCGGAATTCATAACTAGTGTCACAGGAATGGTTCAAATCACAGTCAGAAAGGAGAGTCAGTCTTCTTCTACTTAAGTCGGCATTGTGCCTTTGTATTTAATTCGATGCAATTTCTGTTCTTCATCGTCAATAAGAAGGGTCCAAGGGATACAGTAAAACTGAGGTGAAGCATCGTAATCTATAACTAGTGTCACAGGAATGGTTCAAATCACTGTCAGAAAGGAGAGTCAGTCTTCTTGTACTTAAGTCGGCATTGTGCCTTTTGTATTTAATTCCGATGCAATTTCTGTGTTTCATCGTCAATAACAAGTTCCAAGGGATACAGTAAACCTGGAGTGAAGCATCGGAGTCTATAACTAGTGTCACAGGAATGGCTTACAACATAGTCAGTAAGAAGAGTCATTCTGCTTGTAGTTAAGTCGGCATTGTGCCTTTTCTATTTAATTCCGATGCAATTCTGTGTTTCATCGTCAATAAGAAGGTCCAAGGAGATACAGTAAAATGGAGTGAAGCATCGGAAACTATAACTAGTGTCACAGGAATGGTTCAAAGCATAGACAGTAAGAAGAGTCAGTCTCCATGTACTTAAGTCGGCATTTTGCCTTTTGTATTTAATTCCGATGCAATTTCTGTGTTTTATCGTCAATAAGATGGTCCAAGGCATACAGTAAACCTGAGGTGAAGCATCGGAATCTATAACAAGTGTCACATGAATGGTTCAAACGTAGTCAGTAAGAAGAGTCAGTCTTCTTGTACTTAAGTCGGAATTGTAAATTTCAATTTAATTCCGATGCAATTTTCTGTGTTTCATCGTCAATAACAAGGTCCAAGGGATACAGTAAAACGTGGAGTGAAGCATCGGAATCTATAACTAGTGTCAATGGAATATTCCAAAACATAGACTGCAAGATGAGTCAGTCTTCTTGTACTTAAGTAGGCATTGTGCCTTTTGTATTTAATTCCGATTGCAGTTTCTGTGTTTCATCGTCAATAAGAAGGTCAGATGGGTACAGTAAACCTGAAGTGAAGCATAGAATCTATAGCTTGTGTCACAGGAATTGTTCAAAACATAGTCAGTAAGAAGAGTCAGTCTTCTTGTCCTTAAGTCGGCATTGTGCTTTTTGTATTTAATTCCGATGCAATTTCTGTGTTTCATCATCAATAAGAAGGTCCAAGGGATACAGTAAACCTGGAGTGAAGCAATTGGAATCTATAACTAGTGTCACAGAATGGTTCAAAACATAGACAGTAAGAAGAGTCAGTTACCTTGTACTTAAGTCGGCATTGTGCCCTTTTGTACTAATTCCGAAGCAATTTCTGTGTTCTACGTGAATAAGAGGTCAGAGTGATACAGTAAACCTGAAGTAAAGCTTCGGAATCTATAACGAGTGTCACATGAATGGTTCAAAATATAGACAGAAAGAAGATTCAGTTTTCTTGTACTTAAGTCGGCATTGTACGTTTTGTACTAATTCCGATGCAATTTCTGTGTTTCATCGTAAATAAGAAGGTCAGAGGGTTACAGTAAACCTGAAGTGAAGCATCGGTATCTATAACTAGTGTCACAGGAATGGTTCAAAACATAGACAGTAACAAGAGTCAGTTTTCTTCTACTTAAGTCGGCATTGTGCCTTCTGTATTTAATTCCCGATGCAATATCTGTGTTTCATCGTCAATAAGAAGGCCAGAGGGATACAGTAAACCTAAGTGAAGCATCGAATCTATAACTAGTGTCACAGGAGTGGTTCAAAACATTGACAGTAAGAAGAGTCAGTTTGCTTGTACTTAAGTCGGCATTGTGCTTTGTATTTAACTCCGATTCAATTTCTGTGTTTCATCGTCAATAAGGAAGGTCAGAGGGATACAGTAAACCTGAAGTGAAGCATCACAATCTATAACTAGTGTCACAGGAATGGTCAAAACATATACAGTAAGAAGAGTCAGTTTTCTTGTACTTAAGTCGGCATTGTGCCTTTTGCATTTAATTCCGATGCATTTTCTGTGTTTCATCGCCAATAAGAACTTCAGAAGGATACAGTAAAACTGAAGTGAAGCATCGGAATCTATAACTAGTGTCACAGGAATGGTTCAAAGCATAGACAGTAACAAGTGTCAGTTTTCTTGTACTTAAGTCGGCATTGTGCCTTTTGTATTTAATTCCGATGCAATATCTGTGTTTCATCGTCAATAAGAAGGTCAGAGGGATACAGTAAACCTTAAGTGAAGCATCGGAATCTATAACTAATGTCACAGGAATGGTTCAAAACATAGACAGTAAGAAGAGTCAGTTACCTTGTACTTAAGTTGGCATTGTGCCTTTTATATTTAATTCCGATGCATTTTCTGTGTTTCATCGTCAATAAGAAGCTCAGAGGGATACAGTAAACCTGAAGTGAAGCATCGGAATCTATAACTAGTGTAATAGGAATGGTTCAAACCACAGACAGTAAGAAGAGTCAGTTATCTTGTACTTAAGTCGGCATTGTGCCTTTGTATTTAACTCCGATTCAATTTCTGTGTTTCATCGTCAATAAGAAGGTCAGAGGGATACAGTAAACCTGAAGTGAAGCATCACAATCTATAACTAGTGTCACAGGATCGGTTCAAAGCATATACAGTAAGAAGAGTCAGTTTTCTTGTACTTAAGTCGGCATTGTGCCTTTTGTATTTAATTCCGATGCAATTTCTGTGTTTCATCGTCAATAAGAACTGCAGAAGGATACAGTAAAACTGAAGTGAAGCATCGGAATCTATAACTAGTGTCACAGGAATGGTTCAAAACATAGACAGTAACATGAGTCAGTTATCTTGTACTTAAGTCAGCATTGTGCCTTTTGTATTTAATTCCGATGCAATATCTGTGTTTCATCGTCAATAATAAGGTCAGAGGGAAACAGTAAAAATTAAGTGAAGCATCGGAATCTATAACTAGTGTCACATGAATGGTTCAAAACATAGACAGTGAGAAGAGTCACTTTTCTTGTACTTAAGTCAGCATTGTGCCTTTTGTAATTAATTCCGATACAATAACTGTGTTTCATCGTCAATAGGAAGGTCAGTGGGATACAGTAAACCTGAAGTGAAGCATCGGAATCTATAACTAGTGTCACACGAATGGTTCAAAGCATAGACTGTAAGAAGAGTCAGTTTTCTTGTACTTAAGTCGGCATTGTGCCTTTTGTATTTAATTCCGATGCAATTTCTGTGTTTCATCGTCAATAAGGTCTCGAGGGATACAGTAAACCTGAAGTGAAGCATCGGAATCCATAACTAGTGTCACAGGAATGGTTCAAACATAGACAGTAAGAAGAGTCAGTTTTCTTGTACTTAAGTCGGCATAGTGCCTTTTGTATTTAATTCCGATGCAATATCTGTGTTTCATCGTCAATAAGAAGGTCAGAGGGATACAGTAAACCTGAAGAGAAGCATCGGAATCTATAACTAGCGTAACAGGAATGGTTCAAAACATAGTCAGTAAGAAGAGTTAGTCTTCTTGTACCTAAGTCGGCATTGTGCCTTTTGTATTTAATTCCGATGCAATTTCTGTGTTTCATCGTCAATAAGAATGTCCAAGGGATACAGTAAACCTGAAGTGTAGCATCGGAATTTATAACTAGTGTCACAGGAATGGTTCAAACATAGTCAGTAAGAAGTGTCAGTCTTCTTGTACTTAAGTCGGCATTGTGCCTTTTCTATTTAATTCCGATGCAATATCTGTGTTTAATCGTCAATAAGAAGGACCAAGGGATACAGTAAACCTGGAGTGAAGCATCGGAGTCTATAACTAGTGTCAGAGGACTGGTTCAAAAACAGACAGTAAGAAGAGTCAGCCTTCTTGAACTTAATTCGGCATTGTGCCTTTTGTATTCAATTCCGATGCAATTTCTGTGTTTCATCGTCAATAAGAAGGTCAGAGGGATACAGTAAACCTGAAGTGAAGCATTGGAATCCATAACTAGTGTCACAGAAATGGTTCAAAACATAGTCAGTAAGAAGAGTTAGTCTTCTTGTACCTAAGTCGGCATTGTGCCTTTTGTATTTAATTCCGATGCAATTTCTGTGTTTCATCGTCAATAAGAAGGTCCAAGGGATACAGTGAACCTGGAGTGAAGCATCGGAATCTATAACTAGTGTCACAGGAATGGTTCAAATCATAGACTGTAAGAAGAGTCAGTCTTCGTGCACTTCAGTCGGCATTTTGCCTTTTGTATTTAATTCCGATGCAATTTTTGTGTTTCATAGTCAATAAGAAGGTCCAAGGGATACAGTAAACCTGAAGTGAAGCATCGGGATCTATAACTAGTGTCACAGGAATCGTTCAAAACATAGTCAGTAAGAAGAGTCAGTCTTCTTGTACTTAAGTCGGCATAGTGCCTTTTCTATTTAATTCCGATGCAATTTGTGTGTTTCATCGTCATTAAGAAGGTCAGAGGGATACAGTAAACCTGAAGTGATGCATCGGAATCTAACGCTACTGTCACAGGAATGGTTCAAAGCATAGTCAGTAAGAAGAGTCAATCTTGTTGTCCTTAAGTCGGCATTGTGCCTTTTGTATTTAATTCCGATGCAATTTCTGTGTTTCATCGTCAATAAGAAGGTCCAAGGGATGCAGTAAACCAGGAGTGCAGCATCGGAATCTCTAACTAGTGTCACAGAAATGGTTCAAAACATAGACAGTAAGAAGAGTCAGTCTCTTGTACTTAATTCGGCATTGTGCCTTTTGTATTTAATTCCGCTGCAATTTCTGTGTTTCATCGTCAATAACAAGGTCCAAGGGATACAGTAAACCTCAAGTGAAGCATCGGAATGTATAACGGGTGTAAGAGGAATGGTTCAAAACATAGTCAGTAGGAAGAGTCGGTCTTCATGTACTTAAGTCGGCATTGTGCCTTTTGTATTTAATTCCGATGAATTTTCTGTGTTTCATCGTCAATAAGAAGGTCCAAGGAATACAGTGAACCTGAAGTGAAGCATCGAAATCTATAACTAGTGTCACAGGAATGGTTCAAAACATAGACAGTAGGAAGAGTCAGTCTTCTTGTACTTAAGTCGGCATTGTGCCGTTTGTATTTAATTCCGATGCAATTTCTATGTTTCATCGTCAATAAGAAGGTCCAAGGTATACAGTAAACCTGAAGTGAAGCATCGGATCTATGACTAGTGTCACAGGAATGGTTCAAAACATAGTCAGTAAGAAGAGTCAGTCTTCTTGTACTTCAGTCGGCATTGTGTATTTTCTATTTAATTCCGATGCAATTTCTGTGTTTCATCGTCAATAAGAAAGTCCAAGGGATACAGTAAACATGAAGTGAAGCATCGGAATTTATAACTAGTGTCAATGGAATGGTTCAAACATTGTCAGTAAGAAGAGTCAGTCTTTTTGTACTTAGGTCGGCATTGTGCCTTTTCTATTTATTTCCGATGCAATTTCTGTGTTTCATCGTCAATACGAAGGTCCATGGGTTATAGTAAACCTGGAGTGAAGCATCGGAATCTATTACTAGTGTCACAGGAATGGTTCAAAGCATAGACAGTAAGAAGAGTCAGTCTTCTTGTACTTACGTCGACATTGTGCCCTTTCTATTTAAATCCGATGCAATTTCTGTGTTTCATCGTCAATATGTAGGTCCAAGGGATACAGTAAACCTGAAGTGAAGCTTCGGAATCTATAGCTAGTGTCACAGGAATGGTTCAAACATAGACAGTAAGAAGTGTCAGTCTTCTTGTCTTTAAGTCGGCATTGTGCCTTTTGCAATTAATTCCGATGCAATTTCTGTGTTTCATCCTCAATAAGAAGGTCCAAGGGATACAGTAAACCTGGAGTGAAGCATCGGAATCTATAACTAGTGTCACAGGAATGGTTAAAAACATAGACAGTGAGAAGAGTCAGTCTTCTTGTACTTAAGTCGGCATTGTGCCTTTTCTTTTTAATTCCGATGCAATTTCTGTGTTTCATCGTCAATAAGAAGGTCCAAGGTATACAGTAAACCTGAAGTGAAGCATCGGAATTTATAACTAGTGTCACAGGAATGGTTCAAATCATAGTCAGTAAGGTGAGTCAGTCTTCTTGTACTTAAGTCGGCATAGTGCCTTTTCTATTTAATTCCGATGAAATTTCTGTGTTTCTTCGTCAATAAGAAGGTCAGAGGGGTACAGTAAACCTGAAACTTGAAGTGAAGCATCGTAATCTATAGCTAGTGTCACAGGAATGGTTCAAAACATAGACTGTAAGAAGAGTCAGTCTTCTTGTACTTAATTCTGCTTTGTGCCTATTGTATTTAATTCCGATGCAATTTCTGTGTTTCATCGTCAATACGAAGGTCCAAGGGATACAGTAAACCAGAAGTGAAGCATCGGAATTTATAACTAGTGTCACAGGAATGGTTATCGTATTTAATTCCGACGCAATTTTGTGTTTCATCGTCAATAAGAAGGTCCAAGGGATACAGTAAACCTGAAGTGAAGCATCGGAATTTATAACTAGTGTCACAGGGATGGTTCAAAACATAGACAGTAAGAAGAGTCAGTCTTCTTGTACTTAAGTCGGCATTGTTCCTTTTCTATTTAATTCCGATGCAATTTCAGTGTTTCATCGTCAATAAGAAGGTCGGAGGGATACAGTAATCCTGAAGTGAAGCATCGGAATCTATAAGTAGTGTCACAGGAATGGTTCAAAACATAGTCAGTAAGAAGAGTAAGTCTACCTGTACTTAAGTCGGCATTGTGCTTTTTTCTATTTATTTCTGATGCAATTTCTGTGTTTCATCGTCAATAAGAAGGTCCAAGGGATATAGTAAACCTGGAGTGAAGCATCGGAATCTATAACTAGTGTCACAGGAATGTTTCAAAACATAGACAGTAAGAAGAGTCAGTCTTCTAGTATTTACGTAGACATTGTGCCTTTTCTATTTAATTCCGATTCTATTTCTGTGTTTCTTCGTCAATAAGAAGGTCAGAGGGATACAATAAACCTGAAGTGAAGCATCGGAATCTATAACTAGTGTCACAGGAATGGTTCAAAGCAAAGTCAGTAAGAAGAGTCAGTCTTATTGTCCTTAAGTCGGCATTGTGCCTTTTGTATTTAATTCCGCTGCAATTTCTGTGTTTCATCGTCAATAAGAAGGTCCAAGGGATACAGTAAACCTGGAGTGAAGCATCGGAAACTATAACAAGTGTCAGAGGAATGGTTCAAATCATAGAGAGTAAGAAGAGTCAGTCTTCTTGTACTTAAGTCGACATTGTGCCTTTTCTATTTAATTCCGATGCAATTTCTATGTTTCATTGTCAATAAGAAGGTCAGAGGGATACAGTAAACCCTGAAGTGAAGCATCGGAATCCATAACTAGTGTCACAGGAATGGTTCAAAGCAAAGTCAGTAAGAAGAGTCAGTCTTCTTGCCCATAAGTCGGCATTGTGCCTTTTGTATTTAATTCCAATGCAATTTCTGTGTTTCATCGTCAATAAGAAGGTCCAAGGGATACATTAAACCTGAAGTGAAGCATCGGAATTCATAACTAGTGTCACAGGAATGGTTCAAATCACAGTCAGAAAGGAGAGTCAGTCTTCTTCTACTTAAGTCGGCATTGTGCCTTTTGTATTTAATTCCGATGCAATTTCTGTTCTTCATCGTCAATAAGAAGGTCCAAGGGATACAGTAAAACTGAGGTGAAGCATCGTAATCTATAACTAGTGTCACAGGAATGGTTCAAATCACAGTCAGAAAGGAGAGTCAGTCTTCTTGTACTTAAGTCGGCATTGTGCCTTTTGTATTTAATTCCGATGCAATTTCTGTGTTTCATCGTCAATAACAAGTTCCAAGGGATACAGTAAACCTGGAGTGAAGCATCGGAGTCTATAACTAGTGTCACAGGAATGGCTTAAAACATAGTCAGTAAGAAGAGTCATTCTGCTTGTAGTTAAGTCGGCATTGTGCCTTTTCTATTTAATTCCGATGCAATTTCTGTGTTTCATCGTCAATAAGAAGGTCCAAGGGATACAGTAAAATGGAGTGAAGCATCGGAAACTATAACTAGTGTCACAGGAATGGTTCAAAGCATAGACAGTAAGAAGAGTCAGTCTCCATGTACTTAAGTCGGCATTTTGCCTTTTGTATTTAATTCCGATGCAATTTCTGTGTTTTATCGTCAATAAGATGGTCCAAGGCATACAGTAAACCTGAGGTGAAGCATCGGAATCTATAACTAGTGTCACATGAATGGTTCAAAACGTAGTCAGTAAGAAGAGTCAGTCTTCTTGTACTTAAGTCGGAATTGTAAATTTTCAATTTAATTCCGATGCAATTTCTGTGTTTCATCGTCAATAACAAGGTCCAAGGGATACAGTAAACGTGGAGTGAAGCATCGGAATCTATAACTAGTGTCAATGGAATATTCCAAAACATAGACTGCAAGATGAGTCAGTCTTCTTGTACTTAAGTAGGCATTGTGCCTTTTGTATTTAATTCCGATGCAGTTTCTGTGTTTCATCGTCAATAAGAAGGTCAGATGGGTACAGTAAACCTGAAGTGAAGCATAGAATCTATAGCTAGTGTCACAGGAATTGTTCAAAACATAGTCAGTAAGAAGAGTCAGTCTTCTTGTCCTTAAGTCGGCATTGTGCTTTTTGTATTTAATTCCGATGCAATTTCTGTGTTTCATCATCAATAAGAAGGTCCAAGGGATACAGTAAACCTGGAGTGAAGCATTGGAATCTATAACTAGTGTCACAGGAATGGTTCAAAACATAGACAGTAAGAAGAGTCAGTTACCTTGTACTTAAGTCGGCATTGTGCCTTTTGTACTTAATTCCGAAGCAATTTCTGTGTTTCTACGTGAATAAGAAGGTCAGAGTGATACAGTAAACCTGAAGTAAAGCTTCGGAATCTATAACGAGTGTCACATGAATGGTTCAAAATATAGACAGAAAGAAGATTCAGTTTTCTTGTACTTAAGTCGGCATTGTACGTTTTGTACTAATTCCGATGCAATTTCTGTGTTTCATCGTAAATAAGAAGGTCAGAGGGTTACAGTAAACCTGAAGTGAAGCATCGGTATCTATAACTAGTGTCACAGGAATGGTTCAAAACATAGACAGTAACAAGAGTCAGTTTTCTTCTACTTAAGTCGGCATTGTGCCTTCTGTATTTAATTCCGATGCAATATCTGTGTTTCATCGTCAATAAGAAGGCCAGAGGGATACAGTAAACCTTAAGTGAAGCATCGGAATCTATAACTAGTGTCACAGGAGTGGTTCAAAACATTGACAGTAAGAAGAGTCAGTTTGCTTGTACTTAAGTCGGCATTGTGCCTTTGTATTTAACTCCGATTCAATTTCTGTGTTTCATCGTCAATAAGAAGGTCAGAGGGATACAGTAAACCTGAAGTGAAGCATCACAATCTATAACTAGTGTCACAGGAATGGTTCAAAACATATACAGTAAGAAGAGTCAGTTTTCTTGTACTTAAGTCGGCATTGTGCCTTTTGCATTTAATTCCGATGCATTTTCTGTGTTTCATCGCCAATAAGAACTTCAGAAGGATACAGTAAAACTGAAGTGAAGCATCGGAATCTATAACTAGTGTCACAGGAATGGTTCAAAGCATAGACAGTAACAAGTGTCAGTTTTCTTGTACTTAAGTCGGCATTGTGCCTTTTGTATTTAATTCCGATGCAATATCTGTGTTTCATCGTCAATAAGAAGGTCAGAGGGATACAGTAAACCTTAAGTGAAGCATCGGAATCTATAACTAATGTCACAGGAATGGTTCAAAACATAGACAGTAAGAAGAGTCAGTTACCTTGTACTTAAGTTGGCATTGTGCCTTTTATATTTAATTCCGATGCATTTTCTGTGTTTCATCGTCAATAAGAAGCTCAGAGGGATACAGTAAACCTGAAGTGAAGCATCGGAATCTATAACTAGTGTAATAGGAATGGTTCAAACCACAGACAGTAAGAAGAGTCAGTTATCTTGTACTTAAGTCGGCATTGTGCCTTTGTATTTAACTCCGATTCAATTTCTGTGTTTCATCGTCAATAAGAAGGTCAGAGGGATACAGTAAACCTGAAGTGAAGCATCACAATCTATAACTAGTGTCACAGGATCGGTTCAAAGCATATACAGTAAGAAGAGTCAGTTTTCTTGTACTTAAGTCGGCATTGTGCCTTTTGTATTTAATTCCGATGCAATTTCTGTGTTTCATCGTCAATAAGAACTGCAGAAGGATACAGTAAAACTGAAGTGAAGCATCGGAATCTATAACTAGTGTCACAGGAATGGTTCAAAACATAGACAGTAACATGAGTCAGTTATCTTGTACTTAAGTCAGCATTGTGCCTTTTGTATTTAATTCCGATGCAATATCTGTGTTTCATCGTCAATAATAAGGTCAGAGGGAAACAGTAAAAATTAAGTGAAGCATCGGAATCTATAACTAGTGTCACATGAATGGTTCAAAACATAGACAGTGAGAAGAGTCACTTTTCTTGTACTTAAGTCAGCATTGTGCCTTTTGTAATTAATTCCGATACAATAACTGTGTTTCATCGTCAATAGGAAGGTCAGTGGGATACAGTAAACCTGAAGTGAAGCATCGGAATCTATAACTAGTGTCACACGAATGGTTCAAAGCATAGACTGTAAGAAGAGTCAGTTTTCTTGTACTTAAGTCGGCATTGTGCCTTTTGTATTTAATTCCGATGCAATTTCTGTGTTTCATCGTCAATAAGGTCTCGAGGGATACAGTAAACCTGAAGTGAAGCATCGGAATCCATAACTAGTGTCACAGGAATGGTTCAAACATAGACAGTAAGAAGAGTCAGTTTTCTTGTACTTAAGTCGGCATAGTGCCTTTTGTATTTAATTCCGATGCAATATCTGTGTTTCATCGTCAATAAGAAGGTCAGAGGGATACAGTAAACCTGAAGAGAAGCATCGGAATCTATAACTAGCGTAACAGGAATGGTTCAAACATAGACAGTTAGAAGAGTTGGTTTTCTTGTACTTAAGTCGGCATTGTGCCTTTTCTATTTAATTCCGATGCAATTTCTATGTTTCACCGTCAATTGGAAGGTCAGAGGGATACAGTAAACCTTAAGTGAAGCATTGGAATCTATAACTAGTGTCACAGGAATGGTTCAAATCATAGACAGTAAGAAGAGTCTGTTTTCTTGTACTTAAGTCGGAATAGTGCCTTTTATATTTAATTCCGATGCAATATCTGTGTTTCATCGTCAATAAGAAGGTCAGAGGGATACAGTGAACCTGAAGTGAAGCATCGGAATCTTTAACTAGTATAACAGGAATGGTTCAAACATAGACAGTTAGAAGAGTTAGTTTTCTTGTACTTAAGTCGGCATTGTGCCTTTTATATTTCATTCCGATGCAATTTCTGTGTTTCATCGTCAATAAGAAGGTCAGAGGGATACAGTAGACCTGAAGTGAAGCATCGGAATCTATAACTAGTGTAACAGCAATGGTTTAAACCACAGACAGTAAGAAGAGTCAGTTATCTTGCACTTAAGTCGGCATTGTGCCTTTTGTACTTAATTCCGTAGCAATTTCTGTGTTTCATCGGCAATAAGAAGGTCAGAGGGATACAGTAAACCTGAAGTAAAGCATCGGAATCTATAACGAGTGTCACATGAATGGTTCAAAATATAGACAGTAAGAAGTGTCAGTTTTCTTGTACTTAAGTCGCCATTGTACCTTTTGTATTAATTCCGATGCAATTTCTGTGTTTCATCGTCAATATGAAGGTCAGAGGGATACAGTAAACCTGAAGTGAAGCATCGGAATCTATAACTAGTGTCATAGGAATGGTTCAACACATAGACAGTAAGAAGAGTCAGTTTTCTTGTTCTTAAGGCGGCATTGTGCCTTTTGTATTTAATTCCGATGCAATTTCTGTGTTTCATTGTCAATAAGAAGGGCAGAGGGATACAGTAAACCTTAAGTGATGCGTCGGAATCTATAACTAGTGTCACAGGAATGGTTCAAAACATAGACAGTAAGGAGAGTCAGTTTTCTTGTACTTAAGACGGCATTGTGCCTTTTGTATTTATTTCCGATGCAATTTCTGTGTTTCATTGTCAATAAGATCTTCAGATGGATACAGTAAAACTGAAGTGACGCATCGGAATGTATAACTAGTGTCACAGGAATGGTTCAAAACATAGACAGTAACAAGAGTCAGTTTTCTTGTACTTAAGTCTGCATTGTGCCTTTTGTATTTAATCCCGATGCAATATCTGTGTTTCATCGTCAATAAGAAGGTCAGAGGGATACAGTAAACCTGAAGTGAAGCATCGGAATCTATAAGTAGTGTCTCAGGAATGGTTCAAAACATAGACTGTAAGAAGAGTCAGTTTTCTTGTACTTAAGTCGGCATTGTGCCTTTTGTATTTAATTCCGATGCAATATCTGTGTTTCATCTTCAATAAGAAGGTCAGAGGGATACAGTAAACCTGAAGTGAAGCATCGGAATCTATAACTAGTGTCACAGGAATGGTTCAGAACATAGACAGTAAGAGGAGTCAGTTTTCTTGTACTTAAGTCGGCATTGTTCCTTTTCTATTTAATTCCGATGCAATGTCTATGTTTCATGGTCAATAAGAAGGTCAGAGGGGTACAGTAAACCTGAAGTGAAGCATCGGAATCTATAACTAGTGTCACAGGAATGGATCAAAACATAGACAGTAAGAAGAGTCAGTTTTCTTGTACTTAAGTCGGCATTGTGCCTTTTGTATTTAATTCCGAAGCAATTTCTGTGTTTCATCGTCAATAAGAAGGTCAGAGGGATACAGTAAACCTGGAGTAAAGCATCGGAATCTATAACTAGTGTCACATGAGTGGTTCAAAACATAGAGAGTAATAAGAGTCACTGGACCTGACGGGATACCAATTCGATTCTACAGAGAGTACGCGAAAGTACTTGCCCCCCTTCTAACAGCCGTGTACCGCAAGTCTCTAGAGGAACGGAGGGTTCCAAATGATTGGAAAAGAGCACAGATAGTCCCAGTCTTCAAGAAGGGTCGTCGAGCAGATGCGCAAAACTATAGACCTATATCTCTTACGTCGATCTCTTGTAGAATTTTAGAACATGTTTTTTGCTCGCGTATCATGTCATTTCTGGAAACCCAGAATCTACTATGTAGGAATCAACATGGATTCCGGAAACAGCGATCGTGTGAGACCCAACTCGCCTTATTTGTTCATCAGACCCAGAAAATATTAGATACAGGCTCCCAGGTAAATGCTATTTTTCTTGACTTCCGGAAGGCGTTCGATACAGTTCCGCACTGTCGCCTGATAAACAAAGTAAGAGCCTACGGAATATCAGACCAGCTGTGTGGCTGGATTGAAGAGTTTTTAGCAAACAGAACACAGCATGTTGTTATCAATGGAGAGACGTCTACAGACGTTAAAGTAACCTCTGGCGTGCCACAGGGGAGTGTTATGGGACCATTGCTTTTCACAATATATATAAATGACTTAGTAGATAGTGTCGGAAGTTCCATGCGGCTTTTCGCGGATGATGCTGTAGTATACAGAGAAGTTGCTGCATTAGAAAATTGTAGCGAAATACAGGAAGATCTGCAGCGGATAGGCACTTGGTGCAGGGAGTGGCAACTGACCCTTAACATAGACAAATGTAATGTATTGCGAATACATAGAAAGAAGGATCCTTTATTGTATGATTATATGATAGCGGAACAAACACTGGTAGCAGTTACTTCTGTAAAATATCTGGGAGTATGCGTACGGAACGATTTGAAGTGGAATGATCATATAAAACTAACTGTTGGTAAGGCGGGTACCAGGTTGAGATTCATTGGGAGAGTGCTTAGAAAATGTAGTCCATCAACAAAGGAGGTGGCTTACAAAACACTCGTTCGACCTATACTTGAGTATTGCTCATCAGTGTGGGATCCGTACCAGGTCGGGTTGACGGAGGAGATAGAGAAGATCCAAAGAAGAGCGGCGCGTTTCGTCACTGGGTTATTTGGTAACTGTGATAGCGTTACGGAGATGTTTAATAAACTCAAGTGGCAGACTCTGCAAGAGAGGCGCTCTGCATCGCTGTGTAGCTTGCTCGCCAGGTTTCGAGAGGATGCGTTTCTGGATGAGGTATCGAATATATTGCTTCCCCCTACTTATACTTCCCGAGGAGATCACGAATGTAAAATTAGAGAGATTAGAGCGCGCACGGAGGCTTTCAGACAGTCGTTCTTCCCGCGAACCATACGCGACTGGAACAGGAAAGGGAGGTAATGACAGTTTCACGTAAAGTGCCCTCCGCAACACACCGTTGGGTGGCTTGCGGAGTATCAATGTAGATGTAGATGTAGATGTAGGCAGTCAGAAGAGTCAGTTTTCTTGTACTTAAGTCGGCATTGTGCCTTTGTATTTAACTCCGATTCAATTTCTGTGTTTCATCGTCAATAAGAAGGTCAGAGGGATACAGTAAACCTGAAGTGAAGCATCACAATCTATAACTAGTGTCACAGGAATGGTTCAAGACATAGACAGTAAGAAGAGTCAGTTTTCTTGTACTTAAGTCGGCATTGTGGCTTTTGTATTTAATTCCGATGCAATTTCTGTGTTTCATCGTCAATAAGAAGGTCAGAGGGATACAGTAAACCTGAAGTGAAGCATCGGAATCCATAACTAGTGTCACAGGAATGGTTCAAACATAGACAGTAAGAAGAGTCAGTTTTCTTGTACTTAAGTCGGCATTGTGCCTTTTGTATCTAATTCCGATGCAATTTCTGTGTTGCATCGTCAATAAGAAGGTCAGAGGGATACAGTAAACCTGAAGGGATGCATAGGAATCTATAACTAGTGTCACAGGAATGATTCAAAACTTAGACAGTAAGGAGAGTCAGTTTTCTTGTACTTAAGTCGGCATTGTGCCTTTGTATTTAATTCCGATGCAATTTCTGTGTTTCATCGTCAATAAGAACTTCAGAAGGATACAGTAAAACTGAAGTGAAGCATCGGAATCTATAACTAGTGTCACAGGAATGGTTCAAAACATAGACTGTAAGAAGAGTCAGTTTTCTTTTACTTAAGTCGGCATTGTGCCTTTTGTATTTAATTCCGATGCAATTTCTGTGTTTCATCGTCAATAAGAAGGTCAGTGGGATACAGTAAACCTGAAATGAAGCATTGGAATCTATAACTAGTGTCACAGGAATGGTTCAAAACATAGACAGTAAGAAGAGTCAGTTTTCTTGTACTTAAGTCGGCATAGTGCCTTTTGTATTTAATTCCGATGCAATTTCTGTGTTTCATCGTCAATAAGAAGGTCAGCGGGATACAGTAAACCTTAAGTGAAGCATCGGAATCTATAACTAGTATAACAGGAATGGTTCAAACATAGACAGTTAGAAGAGTTAGTTTTCTTGTACTTATGTCGGCATTGTGCCTTTTCTATTTAATTGCGATGCAATTTCTATTTTTCATCGTCAATTAGAAGGTCATAGGGATACAGTAAACCTGAAGTGAAGCATCGGAATCAATAAGTAGTGACACATCAATGGTTCAAAACATAGACAGTAAGAAGAGTCAGTTATCTTGTACTTAAGTCGGCATTGTGCCTTTTATATTTAATTCCGATGTAATTTCTGTGTTTCATCGTCAATAAGAAGGTCAGAGGGATACAGTAAACCTGAAGTGAAGCATCAGAATCTATAACTAGTGTAATAGGAATGCTTCAAACCACAGACAGTAAGATGATTCAGTTAACTTGTACTTAAGTCGGCATTGTGCTTATTGTACTTAATTCCGAAGCAATTTCTGTGTTTCATCGTCAATAAGAAGGTCAGAGTGATACAGTAAACCTGAAGTAAAGCATCGGAATCTATAACGAGTGTCACATGAATGGTTCAAAATATAGACAGTAAGAAGATTCAGTTTTCTTGTACTTAAGTCGGCATTGTATGTTTTGTATTAATTCCGATGCAATTTCTGTGTTTCATCGTCAATAAGAAGGTCAGAGTGATACAGTAAACCTGAAGTGAAGCATCGGTATCTATAACTAGTGTCACAGGAATGGTTCAAAACATAGACAGTAAGATAAGTCAGTTTTCTTGTACTTAAGTCGGCATTGTACCTTTTGTATTTAATTCCGATGCAATATCTGTGTTTCATCGTCAATAAGAAGGTCAGAGGGATACAGTAAACCTGAAGTGAAGCATCGGAATCTATAAGTAAAGTCAAAGGAATGGTTCAAAACATAGACTGTAAGAAGAGTCAGTTTTCTTGTACATAAGTCGGCATTGTGCCTTTTGTATTTAATTCCGATGCAATTTCTGTGTTTCATCGTCAACAAGAAGGTCAGTGGGATACAGAAAACCTTGAGTGAAGCATTGGAATCTACAACTAGTGTCACAGGAATGGTTCAAAACATAGACAGTAAGAAGAGTCAGTTTTCTTGTACTTAAGTCGGCATAGTGCCTTTTGTATTTAATTCCGATGCAATATCTGTGTTTCATCGTCAATAAGAAGGTCAGAAGGATACAGTAAACCTGAAGTGATGCATCGGAATCTATAACTAGTGTAACAGGAATGGTTCAAACATAGACAGTTAGAAGAGTAGGTTTTCTTGTACTTAAGTCGGCATTGTGCCTTTTCTATTTAATTCCGATGCAATTTCTATGTTTCATCGTCAATTAGAAGGTCAGAGGGATACAGTAAACCTGAAGTGAAGCATCGGAATCAATAACTAGTGTCACAGGAATGGTTCAAACCACAGACAGTAAGAAGAGTCAGTTTTCTTGTACTTAAGTCGGCATTGTGCCTTTTATATTTGATTCCGATGCAATTTCTGTGTTTCATCGTCAATAAGAAGGTCAGAGGGATACAGTAAACCTGAAGTGAAGCATCGGAATCTATAACTAGTGTAACAGGAATGGTTCAAACCACAGACAGTAAGAAGAGTCAGTTATCTTGTACTTAAGTCGGCATTGTGCCTTTTGTACTTAATTCCGAAGCAATTACTGTGTTTCATCGTCAATAAGAAGGTCAGAGGGATACAGTAAACCTGAAGTAAAGCATCGGAATCTATAACGAGTGTCACATGAATGGTTCAAAATATAGACAGTAAAAAGAGTCAGTTTTCTTGTACTTAAGTCGGCATTGTACCTTTTGTATTTAATTCCGATGCAATATCTGTGTTTCATCGTCAATAAGAAGGTCAGAGGGATACAGTAAACCTGAAGTGAAGCATCGGAATCTATAACTAGTGTAACAGGAATGGTTCAAACATAGACAGTTAGAAGAGTTGGTTTTCTTGTACTTAAGTCGGCATTGTGCCTTTTCTATTTAATTCCGATGCAATTTCTATGTTTCATCGTCAATTAAAAGGTCAGAGGGATACAGTAAACCTGAAGTGAAGCATCGGAATCAATAACTAGTGTCACAGGAATGGTTCAAAACATAGACAGTAAGAAGAGTCAGTTTTCTTGTACTTAAGTCGGCATTGTGCCTTTTATATTTAATTCCGAAGCAATTTCTGTGTTTCATCGTCAATAAGAAGGTCAGAGGGATACAGAAAACCTGGAGTAAAGCATCGGAATCTATAACTAGTGTCACATGAATGGTTCAAAACATAGAGAGTAATAAGAGTCACTGGACCTGACGGGATACCAATTCGATTCTACACAGAGTACGCGAAAGAACTTGCCCCCCTTCTAACAGCCGTGTACCGCAAGTCTCTAGAGGAACGGAGGGTTCCAAATGATTGGAAAAGAGCACAGATAGTCCCAGTCTTCAAGATGGGTCGTCGAGCAGATGCGCAAAACTATAGACCTATATCTCTTACGTCGATCTCTTGTAGAATTTTAGAACATGTTTTTTGCTCGCGTATCATGTCATTTCTGGAAACCCAGAATCTACTATGTAGGAATCAACATGGGTTCCGGAAACAGCGATCGTGTGAGACCCAACTCGCCTTATTTGTTCATCAGACCCAGAAAATATTAGATACAGGCTCCCAGGTAGATGCTATTTTTCTTGACTTCCGGAAGGCGTTCGATACAGTTCCGCACTGTCGCCTGATAAACAAAGTAAGAGCCTACGGAATATCAGACCAGCTGTGTGGCTGGATTGAAGAGTTTTTAGCAAACAGAACACAGCATGTTGTTATCAATGGAGAGACGTCTACAGACGTTAAAGTAACCTCTGGCGTGCCACAGGGGAGTGTTATGGGACCATTGCTTTTCACAATATATATAAATGACTTAGTAGATAGTGTCGGAAGTTCCATGCGGCTTTTCGCGGATGATGCTGTAGTATACAGAGAAGTTGCTGCATTACAAAATTGTAGCGAAATACAGGAAGATCTGCAGCGGATAGGCACTTGGTGCAGGGAGTGGCAACTGACCCTTAACATAGACAAATGTAATGTATTGCGAATACATAGAAAGAAGGATCCTTTATTGTATGATTATATGATAGCGGAACAAACACTGGTAGCAGTTACTTCTGTAAAATATCTGGGAGTATGCGTTCGGAACGATTTGAAGTGGAATGATCATATAAAACTAATTGTTGGTAAGGCGGGTACCAGGTTGAGATTCATTGGGAGAGTGCTTAGAAAATGTAGTCCATCAACAAAGCAGGTGGCTTACAAAACACTCGTTCGACCTATACTTGAGTATTGCTCATCAGTGTGGGATCCGTACCAGGTCGGGTTGACGGAGGAGATAGAGAAGATCCAAAGAAGAGCGGCGCGTTTCGTCACTGGGTTATTTGGTAACTGTGATAGCGTTACGGAGATGTTTAATAAACTCAAGTGGCAGACTCTGCAAGAGAGGCGCTCTGCATCGCTGTGTAGCTTGCTCGCCAGGTTTCGAGAGGATGCGTTTCTGGATGAGGTATCGAATATATTGCTTCCCCCTACTTATACTTCCCGAGGAGATCACGAATGTAAAATTAGAGAGATTAGAGCGCGCACGGAGGCTTTCAGACAGTCGTTCTTCCCGCGAACCGTACGCGACTGGAACAGGAAAGGGAAGTAATGACAGAGGCACGTAAAGTGCCCTCCGCCACACACTGTTGGGTGGCTTGCGGAGTATCAATGTAGATGTAGATGTAGATGTACACAGTCAGAAGAGTCAGTTTTCTTGTACTTAAGTCGGCATTGTGCCTTTGTATTTAACTCCGATTCAATTTCTGTGTTTCATCGTCAATAAGAAGGTCAGAGGGATACAGTAAACCTAAAGTGAAGCATCACAATCTATAACTAGTGTCACAGGAATGGTTCAAGACATAGACAGTAAGAAGAGTCAGTTTTCTTGTACTTAAGTCGGCATTGTGCCTTTTGTATTTAATTCCGATGCAATTTCTGTGTTTCATCGTCAATAAGAAGGTCAGAGGGATACAGTAAACCTGAAGTGAAGCATCGGAATCCATAACTAGTGTCACAGGAATGGTTCAAACATAGACAGTAAGAAGAGTCAGTTTTCTTGTACTTAAGTCGGCATTGTGCCATTTGTATTTAATTCCGATGCAATTTCTGTGTTGCATCGTCAATAAGAAGGTCAGAGGGATACAGTAAACCTGAAGGGATGCATAGGAATCTATAACTAGTGTCACAGGAATGATTCAAAACTTAGACAGTAAGGAGAGTCAGTTTTCTTGTACTTAAGTCGGCATTGTGCCTTTGTATTTATTTCCGACTCAATTTCTGTGTTTCATCGTCAATAAGAACTACAGAAGAATACAGTAAAACTGAAGTGAACCTTCGGAATCTATAACTAGTGTCACAGGAATGGTTCAAAACATAGACAGTAACAAGAGTCAGTTTTCTTGTACTTAAGTCAGCATTGTGCCTTTTGTATTTAATTCCGATGCAATATCTGTGTTTCATCGTCAATAAGAAGGTCAGAGGGATACAGTAAACCTGAAGTAAAGCATCGGAATCTATAACGAGTGTCACATGAATGGTTCAAAATATAGACAGTAAGAAGTGTCAGTTTTCTTGTACTTAAGTCGCCATTGTACCTTTTGTATTAATTCCGATGCAATTTCTGTGTTTCATCGTCAATATGAAGGTCAGAGGGATACAGTAAACCTGAAGTGAAGCATCACAATCTATAACTAGTGTCATAGGAATGGTTCAACACATAGACAGTAAGAAGAGTCAGTTTTCTTGTTCTTAAGGCGGCATTGTGCCTTTTGTATTTAATTCCGATGCAATTTCTGTGTTTCATTGTCAATAAGAAGGGCAGAGGGATACAGTAAACCTTAAGTGATGCGTCGGAATCTATAACTAGTGTCACAGGAATGGTTCAAAACATAGACAGTAAGGAGAGTCAGTTTTCTTGTACTTAAGACGGCATTGTGCCTTTTGTATTTATTTCCGATGCAATTTCTGTGTTTCATCGTCAATAAGATCTTCAGATGGATACAGTAAAACTGAAGTGACGCATCGGAATGTATAACTAGTGTCACAGGAATGGTTCAAAACATAGACAGTAACAAGAGTCAGTTTTCTTGTACTTAAGTCTGCATTGTGCCTTTTGTATTTAATCCCGATGCAATATCTGTGTTTCATCGTCAATAAGAAGGTCAGAGGGATACAGTAAACCTGAAGTGAAGCATCGGAATCTATAAGTAGTGTCTCAGGAATGGTTCAAAACATAGACTGTAAGAAGAGTCAGTTTTCTTGTACTTAAGTCGGCATTGTGCCTTTTGTATTTAATTCCGATGCAATATCTGTGTTTCATATTCAATAAGAAGGTCAGAGGGATACAGTAAACCTGAAGTGAAGCATCGGAATCTATAACTAGTGTCACAGGAATGGTTCAGAACATAGACAGTAAGAGGAGTCAGTTTTCTTGTACTTAAGTCGGCATTGTTCCTTTTCTATTTAATTCCGATGCAATGTCTATGTTTCATGGTCAATAAGAAGGTCAGAGGGGTACAGTAAACCTGAAGTGAAGCATCGGAATCTATAACTAGTGTCACAGGAATGGATCAAAACATAGACAGTAAGAAGAGTCAGTTTTCTTGTACTTAAGTCGGCATTGTGCCTTTTGTATTTAATTCCGAAGCAATTTCTGTGTTTCATCGTCAATAAGAAGGTCAGAGGGATACAGTAAACCTGGAGTAAAGCATCGGAATCTATAACTAGTGTCACATGAGTGGTTCAAAACATAGAGAGTAATAAGAGTCACTGGACCTGACGGGATACCAATTCGATTCTACAGAGAGTACGCGAAAGTACTTGCCCCCCTTCTAACAGCCGTGTACCGCAAGTCTCTAGAGGAACGGAGGGTTCCAAATGATTGGAAAAGAGCACAGATAGTCCCAGTCTTCAAGAAGGGTCGTCGAGCAGATGCGCAAAACTATAGACCTATATCTCTTACGTCGATCTCTTGTAGAATTTTAGAACATGTTTTTTGCTCGCGTATCATGTCATTTCTGGAAACCCAGAATCTACTATGTAGGAATCAACATGGATTCCGGAAACAGCGATCGTGTGAGACCCAACTCGCCTTATTTGTTCATCAGACCCAGAAAATATTAGATACAGGCTCCCAGGTTGATGCTATTTTTCTTGACTTCCGGAAGGCGTTCGATACAGTTCCGCACTGTCGCCTGATAAACAAAGTAAGAGCCTACGGAATATCAGACCAGCTGTGTGGCTGGATTGAAGAGTTTTTAGCAAACAGAACACAGCATGTTGTTATCAATGGAGAGACGTCTACAGACGTTAAAGTAACCTCTGGCGTGCCACAGGGGAGTGTTATGGGACCATTGCTTTTCACAATATATATAAATGACTTAGTAGATAGTGTCGGAAGTTCCATGCGGCTTTTCGCGGATGATGCTGTAGTATACAGAGAAGTTGCTGCATTAGAAAATTGTAGCGAAATACAGGAAGATCTGCAGCGGATAGGCACTTGGTGCAGGGAGTGGCAACTGACCCTTAACATAGACAAATGTAATGTATTGCGAATACATAGAAAGAAGGATCCTTTATTGTATGATTATATGATAGCGGAACAAACACTGGTAGCAGTTACTTCTGTAAAATATCTGGGAGTATGCGTACGGAACGATTTGAAGTGGAATGATCATATAAAACTAACTGTTGGTAAGGCGGGTACCAGGTGGAGATTCATTGGGAGAGTGCTTAGAAAATGTAGTCCATCAACAAAGGAGGTGGCTTACAAAACACTCGTTCGACCTATACTTGAGTATTGCTCATCAGTGTGGGATCCGTACCAGGTCGGGTTGACGGAGGAGATAGAGAAGATCCAAAGAACAGCGGCGCGTTTCGTCACTGGGTTATTTGGTAACTGTGATAGCGTTACGGAGATGTTTAATAAACTCAAGTGGCAGACTCTGCAAGAGAGGCGCTCTGCATCGCTGTGTAGCTTGCTCGCCAGGTTTCGAGAGGATGCGTTTCTGGATGAGGTATCGAATATATTGCTTCCCCCTACTTATACTTCCCGAGGAGATCACGAATGTAAAATTAGAGAGATTAGAGCGCGCACAGAGGCTTTCAGACAGTCGTTCTTCCCGCGAACCATACGCGACTCGAACAGGAAAGGGAGGTAATGACAGTTTCACGTAAAGTGCCCTCCGCAACACACCGTTGGGTGGCTTGCGGAGTATCAATGTAGATGTAGATGTAGATGTAGGCAGTCAGAAGAGTCAGTTTTCTTGTACTTAAGTCGGCATAGTGCCTTTTGTATTTAATTCCGATGCAATTTCTGTGTTTCATCGTCAATAAGAAGGTCAGCGGGATACAGTAAACCTTAAGTGAAGCATCGGAATCTATAATTAGTATAACAGGAATGGTTCAAACATAGACAGTTAGAAGAGTTAGTTTTCTTGTACTTATGTCGGCATTGTGCCTTTTCTATTTAATTGCGATGCAATTTCTATGTTTCATCGTCAATTAGAAGGTCATAGGGATACAGTAAACCTGAAGTGAAGCATCGGAATCAATAAGTAGTGACACATCAATGGTTCAAAACATAGACAGTAAGAAGAGTCAGTTATCTTGTACTTAAGTCGGCATTGTGCCTTTTATATTTAATTCCGATGCAATTTCTGTGTTTCATCGTCAATAAGAAGGTCAGAGGGATACAGTAAACCTGAAGTGAAGCATCAGAATCTATAACTAGTGTAATAGGAATGCTTCAAACCACAGACAGTAAGATGATTCAGTTAACTTGTACTTAAGTCGGCATTGTGCTTATTGTACTTAATTCCGAAGCAATTTCTGTGTTTCATCGTCAATAAGAAGGTCAGAGTGATACAGTAAACCTGAAGTAAAGCATCGGAATCTATAACGAGTGTCACATGAATGGTTCAAAATATAGACAGTAAGAAGATTCAGTTTTCTTGTACTTAAGTCGGCATTGTATGTTTTGTATTAATTCCGATGCAATTTCTGTGTTTCATCGTCAATAAGAAGGTCAGAGTGATACAGTAAACCTGAAGTGAAGCATCGGTATCTATAACTAGTGTCACAGGAATGGTTCAAAACATAGACAGTAAGATAAGTCAGTTTTCTTGTACTTAAGTCGGCATTGTACCTTTTGTATTTAATTCCGATGCAATATCTGTGTTTCATCGTCAATAAGAAGGTCAGAGGGATACAGTAAACCTGAAGTGAAGCATCGGAATCTATAAGTAAAGTCCCAGGAATGGTTCAAAACATAGACTGTAAGAAGAGTCAGTTTTCTTGTACATAAGTCGGCATTGTGCCTTTTGTATTTAATTCCGATGCAATTTCTGTGTTTCATCGTCAACAAGAAGGTCAGTGGGATACAGAAAACCTTGAGTGAAGCATTGGAATCTACAACTAGTGTCACAGGAATGGTTCAAAACATAGACAGTAAGAAGAGTCAGTTTTCTTGTACTTAAGTCGGCATAGTGCCTTTTGTATTTAATTCCGATGCAATATCTGTGTTTCATCGTCAATAAGAAGGTCAGAGGGATACAGTAAACCTGAAGTGATGCATCGGAATCTATAACTAGTGTAACAGGAATGGTTCAAACATAGACAGTTAGAAGAGTTAGTTTTCTTGTACTTAAGTCGGCATTGTGCCTTTTCTATTTAATTCCGATGCAATTTCTATGTTTCATCGTCAATTAGAAGGTCAGAGGGATACAGTAAACCTGAAGTGAAGCATCGGAATCAATAACTAGTGTCACAGGAATGGTTCAAACCACAGACAGTAAGAAGAGTCAGTTTTCTTGTACTTAAGTCGGTATTGTGCCTTTTATATTTGATTCCGATGCAATTTCTGTGTTTCATCGTCAATAAGAAGGTCAGAGGGATACAGTAAACCTGAAGTGAAGCATCGGAATCTATAACTAGTGTAACAGGAATGGTTCAAACCACAGACAGTAAGAAGAGTCAGTTATCTTGTACTTAAGTCGGCATTGTGCCTTTTGTACTTAATTCCGAAGCAATTACTGTGTTTCATCGTCAATAAGAAGGTCAGAGGGATACAGTAAACCTGAAGTAAAGCATCGGAATCTATAACGAGTGTCACATGAATGGTTCAAAATATAGACAGTAAAAAGAGTCAGTTTTCTTGTACTTAAGTCGGCATTGTACCTTTTGTATTTAATTCCGATGCAATATCTGTGTTTCATCGTCAATAAGAAGGTCAGAGGGATACAGTAAACCTGAAGTGAAGCATCGGAATCTATAACTAGTGTAACAGGAATGGTTCAAACATAGACAGTTAGAAGAGTTGGTTTTCTTGTACTTAAGTCGGCATTGTGCCTTTTCTATTTAATTCCGATGCAATTTCTATGTTTCATCGTCAATTAGAAGGTCAGAGGGATACAGTAAACCTGAAGTGAAGCATCGGAATCAATAACTAGTGTCACAGGAATGGTTCAAAACATAGACAGTAAGAAGAGTCAGTTTTCTTGTACTTAAGTCGGCATTGTGCCTTTTATATTTAATTCCGAAGCAATTTCTGTGTTTCATCGTCAATAAGAAGGTCAGAGGGATACACAAAACCTGGAGTAAAGCATCGGAATCTATAACTAGTGTCACATGAATGGTTCAAAACATAGAGAGTAATAAGAGTCACTGGACCTGACGGGATACCAATTCGATTCTACACAGAGTACGCGAAAGAACTTGCCCCCCTTCTAACAGCCGTGTACCGCAAGTCTCTAGAGGAACGGAGGGTTCCAAATGATTGGAAAAGAGCACAGATAGTCCCAGTCTTCAAGATGGGTCGTCGAGCAGATGCGCAAAACTATAGACCTATATCTCTTACGTCGATCTCTTGTAGAATTTTAGAACATGTTTTTTGCTCGCGTATCATGTCATTTCTGGAAACCCAGAATCTACTATGTAGGAATCAACATGGATTCCGGAAACAGCGATCGTGTGAGACCCAACTCGCCTTATTTGTTCATCAGACCCAGAAAATATTAGATACAGGCTCCCAGGTTGATGCTATTTTTCTTGACTTCCGGAAGGCGTTCGATACAGTTCCGCACTGTCGCCTGATAAACAAAGTAAGAGCCTACGGAATATCAGACCAGCTGTGTGGCTGGATTGAAGAGTTTTTAGCAAACAGAACACAGCATGTTGTTATCAATGGAGAGACGTCTACAGACGTTAAAGTAACCTCTGGCGTGCCACAGGGGAGTGTTATGGGACCATTGCTTTTCACAATATATATAAATGACTTAGTAGATAGTGTCGGAAGTTCCATGCGGCTTTTCGCGGATGATGCTGTAGTATACAGAGAAGTTGCTGCATTAGAAAATTGTAGCGAAATACAGGAAGATCTGCAGCGGATAGGCACTTGGTGCAGGGAGTGGCAACTGACCCTTAACATAGACAAATGTAATGTATTGCGAATACATAGAAAGAAGGATCCTTTATTGTATGATTATATGATAGCGGAACAAACACTGGTAGCAGTTACTTCTGTAAAATATCTGGGAGTATGCGTACGGAACGATTTGAAGTGGAATGATCATATAAAACTAACTGTTGGTAAGGCGGGTACCAGGTTGAGATTCATTGGGAGAGTGCTTAGAAAATGTAGTCCATCAACAAAGGAGGTGGCTTACAAAACACTCGTTCGACCTATACTTGAGTATTGCTCATCAGTGTGGGATCCGTACCAGGTCGGGTTGACGGAGGAGATAGAGAAGATCCAAAGAACAGCGGCGCGTTTCGTCACTGGGTTATTTGGTAACTGTGATAGCGTTACGGAGATGTTTAATAAACTCAAGTGGCAGACTCTGCAAGAGAGGCGCTCTGCATCGCTGTGTAGCTTGCTCGCCAGGTTTCGAGAGGATGCGTTTCTGGATGAGGTATCGAATATATTGCTTCCCCCTACTTATACTTCCCGAGGAGATCACGAATGTAAAATTAGAGAGATTAGAGCGCGCACAGAGGCTTTCAGACAGTCGTTCTTCCCGCGAACCATACGCGACTCGAACAGGAAAGGGAGGTAATGACAGTTTCACGTAAAGTGCCCTCCGCAACACACCGTTGGGTGGCTTGCGGAGTATCAATGTAGATGTAGATGTAGATGTAGGCAGTCAGAAGAGTCAGTTTTCTTGTACTTAAGTCGGCATAGTGCCTTTTGTATTTAATTCCGATGCAATTTCTGTGTTTCATCGTCAATAAGAAGGTCAGCGGGATACAGTAAACCTTAAGTGAAGCATCGGAATCTATAATTAGTATAACAGGAATGGTTCAAACATAGACAGTTAGAAGAGTTAGTTTTCTTGTACTTATGTCGGCATTGTGCCTTTTCTATTTAATTGCGATGCAATTTCTATGTTTCATCGTCAATTAGAAGGTCATAGGGATACAGTAAACCTGAAGTGAAGCATCGGAATCAATAAGTAGTGACACATCAATGGTTCAAAACATAGACAGTAAGAAGAGTCAGTTATCTTGTACTTAAGTCGGCATTGTGCCTTTTATATTTAATTCCGATGCAATTTCTGTGTTTCATCGTCAATAAGAAGGTCAGAGGGATACAGTAAACCTGAAGTGAAGCATCAGAATCTATAACTAGTGTAATAGGAATGCTTCAAACCACAGACAGTAAGATGATTCAGTTAACTTGTACTTAAGTCGGCATTGTGCTTATTGTACTTAATTCCGAAGCAATTTCTGTGTTTCATCGTCAATAAGAAGGTCAGAGTGATACAGTAAACCTGAAGTAAAGCATCGGAATCTATAACGAGTGTCACATGAATGGTTCAAAATATAGACAGTAAGAAGATTCAGTTTTCTTGTACTTAAGTCGGCATTGTATGTTTTGTATTAATTCCGATGCAATTTCTGTGTTTCATCGTCAATAAGAAGGTCAGAGTGATACAGTAAACCTGAAGTGAAGCATCGGTATCTATAACTAGTGTCACAGGAATGGTTCAAAACATAGACAGTAAGATAAGTCAGTTTTCTTGTACTTAAGTCGGCATTGTACCTTTTGTATTTAATTCCGATGCAATATCTGTGTTTCATCGTCAATAAGAAGGTCAGAGGGATACAGTAAACCTGAAGTGAAGCATCGGAATCTATAAGTAAAGTCCCAGGAATGGTTCAAAACATAGACTGTAAGAAGAGTCAGTTTTCTTGTACATAAGTCGGCATTGTGCCTTTTGTATTTAATTCCGATGCAATTTCTGTGTTTCATCGTCAACAAGAAGGTCAGTGGGATACAGAAAACCTTGAGTGAAGCATTGGAATCTACAACTAGTGTCACAGGAATGGTTCAAAACATAGACAGTAAGAAGAGTCAGTTTTCTTGTACTTAAGTCGGCATAGTGCCTTTTGTATTTAATTCCGATGCAATATCTGTGTTTCATCGTCAATAAGAAGGTCAGAGGGATACAGTAAACCTGAAGTGATGCATCGGAATCTATAACTAGTGTAACAGGAATGGTTCAAACATAGACAGTTAGAAGAGTTAGTTTTCTTGTACTTAAGTCGGCATTGTGCCTTTTCTATTTAATTCCGATGCAATTTCTATGTTTCATCGTCAATTAGAAGGTCAGAGGGATACAGTAAACCTGAAGTGAAGCATCGGAATCAATAACTAGTGTCACAGGAATGGTTCAAACCACAGACAGTAAGAAGAGTCAGTTTTCTTGTACTTAAGTCGGTATTGTGCCTTTTATATTTGATTCCGATGCAATTTCTGTGTTTCATCGTCAATAAGAAGGTCAGAGGGATACAGTAAACCTGAAGTGAAGCATCGGAATCTATAACTAGTGTAACAGGAATGGTTCAAACCACAGACAGTAAGAAGAGTCAGTTATCTTGTACTTAAGTCGGCATTGTGCCTTTTGTACTTAATTCCGAAGCAATTACTGTGTTTCATCGTCAATAAGAAGGTCAGAGGGATACAGTAAACCTGAAGTAAAGCATCGGAATCTATAACGAGTGTCACATGAATGGTTCAAAATATAGACAGTAAAAAGAGTCAGTTTTCTTGTACTTAAGTCGGCATTGTACCTTTTGTATTTAATTCCGATGCAATATCTGTGTTTCATCGTCAATAAGAAGGTCAGAGGGATACAGTAAACCTGAAGTGAAGCATCGGAATCTATAACTAGTGTAACAGGAATGGTTCAAACATAGACAGTTAGAAGAGTTGGTTTTCTTGTACTTAAGTCGGCATTGTGCCTTTTCTATTTAATTCCGATGCAATTTCTATGTTTCATCGTCAATTAGAAGGTCAGAGGGATACAGTAAACCTGAAGTGAAGCATCGGAATCAATAACTAGTGTCACAGGAATGGTTCAAAACATAGACAGTAAGAAGAGTCAGTTTTCTTGTACTTAAGTCGGCATTGTGCCTTTTATATTTAATTCCGAAGCAATTTCTGTGTTTCATCGTCAATAAGAAGGTCAGAGGGATACACAAAACCTGGAGTAAAGCATCGGAATCTATAACTAGTGTCACATGAATGGTTCAAAACATAGAGAGTAATAAGAGTCACTGGACCTGACGGGATACCAATTCGATTCTACACAGAGTACGCGAAAGAACTTGCCCCCCTTCTAACAGCCGTGTACCGCAAGTCTCTAGAGGAACGGAGGGTTCCAAATGATTGGAAAAGAGCACAGATAGTCCCAGTCTTCAAGATGGGTCGTCGAGCAGATGCGCAAAACTATAGACCTATATCTCTTACGTCGATCTCTTGTAGAATTTTAGAACATGTTTTTTGCTCGCGTATCATGTCATTTCTGGAAACCCAGAATCTACTATGTAGGAATCAACATGGGTTCCGGAAACAGCGATCGTGTGAGACCCAACTCGCCTTATTTGTTCATCAGACCCAGAAAATATTAGATACAGGCTCCCAGGTAGATGCTATTTTTCTTGACTTCCGGAAGGCGTTCGATACAGTTCCGCACTGTCGCCTGATAAACAAAGTAAGAGCCTACGGAATATCAGACCAGCTGTGTGGCTGGATTGAAGAGTTTTTAGCAAACAGAACACAGCATGTTGTTATCAATGGAGAGACGTCTACAGACGTTAAAGTAACCTCTGGCGTGCCACAGGGGAGTGTTATGGGACCATTGCTTTTCACAATATATATAAATGACTTAGTAGATAGTGTCGGAAGTTCCATGCGGCTTTTCGCGGATGATGCTGTAGTATACAGAGAAGTTGCTGCATTACAAAATTGTAGCGAAATACAGGAAGATCTGCAGCGGATAGGCACTTGGTGCAGGGAGTGGCAACTGACCCTTAACATAGACAAATGTAATGTATTGCGAATACATAGAAAGAAGGATCCTTTATTGTATGATTATATGATAGCGGAACAAACACTGGTAGCAGTTACTTCTGTAAAATATCTGGGAGTATGCGTTCGGAACGATTTGAAGTGGAATGATCATATAAAACTAATTGTTGGTAAGGCGGGTACCAGGTTGAGATTCATTGGGAGAGTGCTTAGAAAATGTAGTCCATCAACAAAGCAGGTGGCTTACAAAACACTCGTTCGACCTATACTTGAGTATTGCTCATCAGTGTGGGATCCGTACCAGGTCGGGTTGACGGAGGAGATAGAGAAGATCCAAAGAAGAGCGGCGCGTTTCGTCACTGGGTTTTTTGGTAACTGTGATAGCGTTACGGAGATGTTTAATAAACTCAAGTGGCAGACTCTGCAAGAGAGGCGCTCTGCATCGCTGTGTAGCTTGCTCGCCAGGTTTCGAGAGGATGCGTTTCTGGATGAGGTATCGAATATATTGCTTCCCCCTACTTATACTTCCCGAGGAGATCACGAATGTAAAATTAGAGAGATTAGAGCGCGCACGGAGGCTTTCAGACAGTCGTTCTTCCCGCGAACCGTACGCGACTGGAACAGGAAAGGGAAGTAATGACAGAGGCACGTAAAGTGCCCTCCGCCACACACCGTTGGGTGGCTTGCGGAGTATCAATGTAGATGTAGATGTAGATGTAGACAGTCAGAAGAGTCAGTTTTCTTGTACTTAAGTCGGCATTGTGCCTTTGTATTTAACTCCGATTCAATTTCTGTGTTTCATCGTCAATAAGAAGGTCAGAGGGATACAGTAAACCTGAAGTGAAGCATCACAATCTATAACTAGTGTCACAGGAATGGTTCAAGACATAGACAGTAAGAAGAGTCAGTTTTCTTGTACTTAAGTCGGCATTGTGCCTTTTGTATTTAATTCCGATGCAATTTCTGTGTTTCATCGTCAATAAGAAGGTCAGAGGGATACAGTAAACCTGAAGTGAAGCATCGGAATCCATAACTAGTGTCACAGGAATGGTTCAAACATAGACAGTAAGAAGAGTCAGTTTTCTTGTACTTAAGTCGGCATTGTGCCATTTGTATTTAATTCCGATGCAATTTCTGTGTTGCATCGTCAATAAGAAGGTCAGAGGGATACAGTAAACCTGAAGGGATGCTTAGGAATCTATAACTAGTGTCACAGGAATGATTCAAAACTTAAACAGTAAGGAGAGTCAGTTTTCTTGTACTTAAGTCGGCATTGTGCCTTTGTATTTAATTCCGACTCAATTTCTGTGTTTCATCGTCAATAAGAACTTCAGAAGAATACAGTAAAACTGAAGTGAACCTTCGGAATCTATAACTAGTGTCACAGGAATGGTTCAAAACATAGACAGTAACAAGAGTCAGTTTTCTTGTACTTAAGTCAGCATTGTGCCTTTTGTATTTAATTCCGATGCAATATCTGTGTTTCATCGTCAATAAGAAGGTCAGAGGGATACAGTAAACCTGAAGTGAAGCATCGGTATCTATAACTAGTGTCACAGGAATGGTTCAAAACATAGACAGTAAGATAAGTCAGTTTTCTTGTACTTAAGTCGGCATTGTGCCTTTTGTATTTAATTCCGATGCAATTTCTGTGTTTCATTGTCAATAAGAAGGACAGAGGGATACAGTAAACCTGAAGTGAAGCATCGGAATCTATAACTAGTGTCACAGGAGTGGTTCAAAACATTGACAGTAAGAAGAGTCAGTTTTCTTGCACTGAAGTCGGCATAGTGCCTTTGCATTTAACTCCGATTCAATTTCTGTGTTTCATCGTCAATAAGAAGGTCAGAGGGATACAGTAAACTTGAAGTGAAGCATCACAATCTGTAACTAGTGTCACAGGAATGGTTCAAAACATAGACAGTAAGAAGAGTCAGTTTTCTTGTACTTAAGCCGGCATTGTGCCTTTTGTATTTAATTCCGATGCAATTTCTGTGTTTCATCGTCAATAAGAAGGTCAGAGGGATACAGTAAACTTGAAGTGAAGCATCGGAATCCATAACTAGTGTCACAGGAATGGTTCAAACATAGACAGTACGAAGAGTCAGTTTTCTTCGACTTAAGTCGGCATTGTGCCTTTTGTACTTAATTCCGATGCAATTTCTGTGTTTCATCGTCAATAAGAAGGTCAGAGGGATACAGTAAACCTGAAGGGAAGCATAGGAATCAATAACTAGTATAAGAGGAATGGTTCAAACATAGACAGTTAGAAGAGTTAGTTTTCTTGTACTTAAGTCAGCATTGTGCCTTTTCTATTTAATTCTGATGCAATTTTATGTTCCATTGTCAATTAGAAGGTCAGTGGGTTACAGTAAACCTGAAGTGAAGCATCGGAATCAATAACTAGTGTGACAGGAATGGTTCCAAACATAGACAGTAAGAAGAGTCAGTTATCTTGTACTTAAGTCCGCATTGTGCCTTTTATATTTAATTCCGATGCAATTTCTGTGTTTCATCGTCAATAAGAAGGTCAGAGGGATACAGTAAACCTGAAGTGAAGCATCGGAATCTATAACTAGTGTCACAGGAATGGATCAGATCATAGACAATAAGAAGAATCAGTTATCTTGTACTTAAGTCGGCATTGTGCCCTTTGTGTTTAATTCCGAAGCAATTTCTGTGTTTCATCGTCAATAAGAAGGGCAGAGGCATACAGTAAACCTGAAGTAAAGCATCGGAATCTATAACGAGTGTCACATTAATGGTTCAAAATATAGACAGTAAGAAGAGTCAGTTTTCTTGTACTTAAGTCGACATTGTGCCTTTTGTATTTAATTCCGATGCAATTTCTGTGTTTCATCGTCAATAAGGAGGTCAGAGGGATACAGTAAACCTGAAGTGAAGCATCAAAAACTATAACTAGTGTCACATGAATGGTTCAAAACGTAGACAGTGAGAAGAGTCAGTTTTCTTGTACTTAAGTCAGCATTTTGCCTTTTGTAATTAATTCCGATACAATATCTGTGTTTCATCGTCAATAAGAAGGTCAGTGGGAAACAGTAAGCCTGAAGTGAAGCATCGGAATCTATAACTAGTGTCACAGGAATGGTTCAAAACATAGACAGTAAGAAGAGTCAGTTTTCTTGTACTTAAGTCGGCAATGTTCCTTTTGTATTTAATTCCGATGCAATTTCTGTGTTTCATCGTCAATAAGAAGGTCAGAGGGATACAGTAAACCTGAAGTAAAGCATCGGAATCAATAACGAGTGTCACACGAATGGTTCAAAATATAGACAGTAAAAAGAGTCAGTTTTCTTGTACTTAAGTCGGCATTGTAACTTTTGTATTAATTCCGATGCAATTTCTGTGTTTCATCGTCAATATGAAGGTCAGAGGGATACAGTAGACCTGAAGTGAAGCATCGGAATCTATAACGAGTGTCACATGAATGGTTCAAAATATAGACAGTAAGAAGTGTCAGTTTTCTTGTACTTAAGTCGCCATTGTACCTTTTGTATTAATTCCGATGCAATTTCTGTGTTTCATCGTCAATATGAAGGTCAGAGGGATACAGTAAACCTGAAGTGAAGCATCGGAATCTATAACTAGTGTCATAGGAATGGTTCAACACATAGACAGTAAGAAGAGTCAGTTTTCTTGTTCTTAAGGCGGCATTGTGCCTTTTGTATTTAATTCCGATGCAATTTCTGTGTTTCATTGTCAATAAGAAGGGCAGAGGGATACAGTAAACCTTAAGTGATGCGTCGGAATCTATAACTAGTGTCACAGGAATGGTTCAAAACATAGACAGTAACAAGAGTCAGTTTTCTTGTACTTAAGACGGCATTGTGCCTTTTGTATTTATTTCCGATGCAATTTCTGTGTTTCATCGTCAATAAGATCTTCAGATGGATACAGTAAAACTGAAGTGACGCATCGGAATGTATAACTAGTGTCACAGGAATGGTTCAAAACATAGACAGTAACAAGAGTCAGTTTTCTTGTACTTAAGTCTGCATTGTGCCTTTTGTATTTAATCCCGATGCAATATCTGTGTTTCATCGTCAATAAGAAGGTCAGAGGGATACAGTAAACCTGAAGTGAAGCATCGGAATCTATAAGTAGTGTCTCAGGAATGGTTCAAAACATAGACTGTAAGAAGAGTCAGTTTTCTTGTACTTAAGTCGGCATTGTGCCTTTTCTATTTAATTCCGATGCAATTTCTATGTTTCATCGTCAATTAGAAGGTCAGAGGGATACAGTAAACCTGAAGTGAAGCATCGGAATCAATAACTAGTGTCACAGGAATGGTTCAAAACATAGACAGTAAGAAGAGTCAGTTTTCTTGTACTTAAGTCGGCATTGTGCCTTTTATATTTAATTCCGAAGCAATTTCTGTGTTTCATCGTCAATAAGAAGGTCAGAGGGATACAGTAAACCTGGAGTAAAGCATCGGAATCTATAACTAGTGTCACATGAGTGGTTCAAAACATAGAGAGTAATAAGAGTCACTGGACCTGACGGGATACCAATTCGATTCTACAGAGAGTACGCGAAAGTACTTGCCCCCCTTCTAACAGCCGTGTACCGCAAGTCTCTAGAGGAACGGAGGGTTCCAAATGATTGGAAAAGAGCACAGATAGTCCCAGTCTTCAAGAAGGGTCGTCGAGCAGATGCGCAAAACTATAGACCTATATCTCTTACGTCGATCTCTTGTAGAATTTTAGAACATGTTTTTTGCTCGCGTATCATGTCATTTCTGGAAACCCAGAATCTACTATGTAGGAATCAACATGGATTCCGGAAACAGCGATCGTGTGAGACCCAACTCGCCTTATTTGTTCATCAGACCCAGAAAATATTAGATACAGGCTCCCAGGTAGATGCTATTTTTCTTGACTTCCGGAAGGCGTTCGATACAGTTCCGCACTGTCGCCTGATAAACAAAGTAAGAGCCTACGGAATATCAGACCAGCTGTGTGGCTGGATTGAAGAGTTTTTAGCAAACAGAACACAGCATGTTGTTATCAATGGAGAGACGTCTACAGACGTTAAAGTAACCTCTGGCGTGCCACAGGGGAGTGTTATGGGACCATTGCTTTTCACAATATATATAAATGACTTAGTAGATAGTGTCGGAAGTTCCATGCGGCTTTTCGCGGATGATGCTGTAGTATACAGAGAAGTTGCTGCATTAGAAAATTGTAGCGAAATACAGGAAGATCTGCAGCGGATAGGCACTTGGTGCAGGGAGTGGCAACTGACCCTTAACATAGACAAATGTAATGTATTGCGAATACATAGAAAGAAGGATCCTTTATTGTATGATTATATGATAGCGGAACAAACACTGGTAGCAGTTACTTCTGTAAAATATCTGGGAGTATGCGTACGGAACGATTTGAAGTGGAATGATCATATAAAACTAACTGTTGGTAAGGCGGGTACCAGGTTGAGATTCATTGGGAGAGTGCTTAGAAAATGTAGTCCATCAACAAAGGAGGTGGCTTACAAAACACTCGTTCGACCTATACTTGAGTATTGCTCATCAGTGTGGGATCCGTACCAGGTCGGGTTGACGGAGGAGATAGAGAAGATCCAAAGAAGAGCGGCGCGTTTCGTCACTGGGTTATTTGGTAACTGTGATAGCGTTACGGAGATGTTTAATAAACTCAAGTGGCAGACTCTGCAAGAGAGGCGCTCTGCATCGCTGTGTAGCTTGCTCGCCAGGTTTCGAGAGGATGCGTTTCTGGATGAGGTATCGAATATATTGCTTCCCCCTACTTATACTTCCCGAGGAGATCACGAATGTAAAATTAGAGAGATTAGAGCGCGCACGGAGGCTTTCAGACAGTCGTTCTTCCCGCGAACCATACGCGACTGGAACAGGAAAGGGAGGTAATGACAGTTTCACGTAAAGTGCCCTCCGCAACACACCGTTGGGTGGCTTGCGGAGTATCAATGTAGATGTAGATGTAGATGTAGGCAGTCAGAAGAGTCAGTTTTCTTGTACTTAAGTCGGCATTGTGCCTTTGTATTTAACTCCGATTCAATTTCTGTGTTTCATCGTCAATAAGAAGGTCAGAGGGATACAGTAAACCTGAAGTGAAGCATCACAATCTATAACTAGTGTCACAGGAATGGTTCAAGACATAGACAGTAAGAAGAGTCAGTTTTCTTGTACTTAAGTCGGCATTGTGGCTTTTGTATTTAATTCCGATGCAATTTCTGTGTTTCATCGTCAATAAGAAGGTCAGAGGGATACAGTAAACCTGAAGTGAAGCATCGGAATCCATAACTAGTGTCACAGGAATGGTTCAAACATAGACAGTAAGAAGAGTCAGTTTTCTTGTACTTAAGTCGGCATTGTGCCTTTTGTATTTAATTCCGATGCAATTTCTGTGTTTCATCGTCAATAAGAAGGTCAGTGGGATACAGTAAACCTGAAATGAAGCATTGGAATCTATAACTAGTGTCACAGGAATGGTTCAAAACATAGACAGTAAGAAGAGTCAGTTTTCTTGTACTTAAGTCGGCATAGTGCCTTTTGTATTTAATTCCGATGCAATTTCTGTGTTTCATCGTCAATAAGAAGGTCAGCGGGATACAGTAAACCTTAAGTGAAGCATCGGAATCTATAACTAGTATAACAGGAATGGTTCAAACATAGACAGTTAGAAGAGTTAGTTTTCTTGTACTTATGTCGGCATTGTGCCTTTTCTATTTAATTGCGATGCAACTTCTATGTTTCATCGTCAATTAGAAGGTCATAGGGATACAGTAAACCTGAAGTGAAGCATCGGAATCAATAAGTAGTGACACATCAATGGTTCAAAACATAGACAGTAAGAAGAGTCAGTTATCTTGTACTTAAGTCGGCATTGTGCCTTTTATATTTAATTCCGATGCAATTTCTGTGTTTCATCGTCAATAAGAAGGTCAGAGGGATACAGTAAACCTGAAGTGAAGCATCAGAATCTATAACTAGTGTAATAGGAATGCTTCAAACCACAGACAGTAAGATGATTCAGTTAACTTGTACTTAAGTCGGCATTGTGCTTATTGTACTTAATTCCGAAGCAATTTCTGTGTTTCATCGTCAATAAGAAGGTCAGAGTGATACAGTAAACCTGAAGTAAAGCATCGGAATCTATAACGAGTGTCACATGAATGGTTCAAAATATAGACAGTAAGAAGATTCAGTTTTCTTGTACTTAAGTCGGCATTGTATGTTTTGTATTAATTCCGATGCAATTTCTGTGTTTCATCGTCAATAAGAAGGTCAGAGTGATACAGTAAACCTGAAGTGAAGCATCGGTATCTATAACTAGTGTCACAGGAATGGTTCAAAACATAGACAGTAAGATAAGTCAGTTTTCTTGTACTTAAGTCGGCATTGTACCTTTTGTATTTAATTCCGATGCAATATCTGTGTTTCATCGTCAATAAGAAGGTCAGAGGGATACAGTAAACCTGAAGTGAAGCATCGGAATCAATAACTAGTGTGACAGGAATGGTTCCAAACATAGACAGTAAGAAGAGTCAGTTATCTTGTACTTAAGTCCGCATTGTGCCTTTTATATTTAATTCCGATGCAATTTCTGTGTTTCATCGTCAATAAGAAGGTCAGAGGGATACAGTAAACCTGAAGTGAAGCATCGGAATCTATAACTAGTGTCACAGGAATGGATCAGATCATAGACAATAAGAAGAATCAGTTATCTTGTACTTAAGTCGGCATTGTGCCCTTTGTGTTTAATTCCGAAGCAATTTCTGTGTTTCATCGTCAATAAGAAGGGCAGAGGCATACAGTAAACCTGAAGTAAAGCATCGGAATCTATAACGAGTGTCACATTAATGGTTCAAAATATAGACAGTAAGAAGAGTCAGTTTTCTTGTACTTAAGTCGACATTGTGCCTTTTGTATTTAATTCCGATGCAATTTCTGTGTTTCATCGTCAATAAGGAGGTCAGAGGGATACAGTAAACCTGAAGTGAAGCATCAAAAACTATAACTAGTGTCACATGAATGGTTCAAAACGTAGACAGTGAGAAGAGTCAGTTTTCTTGTACTTAAGTCAGCATTTTGCCTTTTGTAATTAATTCCGATACAATATCTGTGTTTCATCGTCAATAAGAAGGTCAGTGGGAAACAGTAAGCCTGAAGTGAAGCATCGGAATCTATAACTAGTGTCACAGGAATGGTTCAAAACATAGACAGTAAGAAGAGTCAGTTTTCTTGTACTTAAGTCGGCAATGTTCCTTTTGTATTTAATTCCGATGCAATTTCTGTGTTTCATCGTCAATAAGAAGGTCAGAGGGATACAGTAAACCTGAAGTAAAGCATCGGAATCAATAACGAGTGTCACACGAATGGTTCAAAATATAGACAGTAAAAAGAGTCAGTTTTCTTGTACTTAAGTCGGCATTGTAACTTTTGTATTAATTCCGATGCAATTTCTGTGTTTCATCGTCAATATGAAGGTCAGAGGGATACAGTAGACCTGAAGTGAAGCATCGGAATCTATAACGAGTGTCACATGAATGGTTCAAAATATAGACAGTAAGAAGTGTCAGTTTTCTTGTACTTAAGTCGCCATTGTACCTTTTGTATTAATTCCGATGCAATTTCTGTGTTTCATCGTCAATATGAAGGTCAGAGGGATACAGTAAACCTGAAGTGAAGCATCGGAATCTATAACTAGTGTCATAGGAATGGTTCAACACATAGACAGTAAGAAGAGTCAGTTTTCTTGTTCTTAAGGCGGCATTGTGCCTTTTGTATTTAATTCCGATGCAATTTCTGTGTTTCATTGTCAATAAGAAGGGCAGAGGGATACAGTAAACCTTAAGTGATGCGTCGGAATCTATAACTAGTGTCACAGGAATGGTTCAAAACATAGACAGTAACAAGAGTCAGTTTTCTTGTACTTAAGACGGCATTGTGCCTTTTGTATTTATTTCCGATGCAATTTCTGTGTTTCATCGTCAATAAGATCTTCAGATGGATACAGTAAAACTGAAGTGACGCATCGGAATGTATAACTAGTGTCACAGGAATGGTTCAAAACATAGACAGTAACAAGAGTCAGTTTTCTTGTACTTAAGTCTGCATTGTGCCTTTTGTATTTAATCCCGATGCAATATCTGTGTTTCATCGTCAATAAGAAGGTCAGAGGGATACAGTAAACCTGAAGTGAAGCATCGGAATCTATAAGTAGTGTCTCAGGAATGGTTCAAAACATAGACTGTAAGAAGAGTCAGTTTTCTTGTACTTAAGTCGGCATTGTGCCTTTTCTATTTAATTCCGATGCAATTTCTATGTTTCATCGTCAATTAGAAGGTCAGAGGGATACAGTAAACCTGAAGTGAAGCATCGGAATCAATAACTAGTGTCACAGGAATAGTTCAAAACATAGACAGTAAGAAGAGTCAGTTTTCTTGTACTTAAGTCGGCATTGTGCCTTTTATATTTAATTCCGAAGCAATTTCTGTGTTTCATCGTCAATAAGAAGGTCAGAGGGATACAGTAAACCTGGAGTAAAGCATCGGAATCTATAACTAGTGTCACATGAGTGGTTCAAAACATAGAGAGTAATAAGAGTCACTGGACCTGACGGGATACCAATTCGATTCTACAGAGAGTACGCGAAAGTACTTGCCCCCCTTCTAACAGCCGTGTACCGCAAGTCTCTAGAGGAACGGAGGGTTCCAAATGATTGGAAAAGAGCACAGATAGTCCCAGTCTTCAAGAAGGGTCGTCGAGCAGATGCGCAAAACTATAGACCTATATCTCTTACGTCGATCTCTTGTAGAATTTTAGAACATGTTTTTTGCTCGGGTATCATGTCATTTCTGGAAACCCAGAATCTACTATGTAGGAATCAACATGGATTCCGGAAACAGCGATCGTGTGAGACCCAACTCGCCTTATTTGTTCATCAGACCCAGAAAATATTAGATACAGGCTCCCAGGTAGATGCTATTTTTCTTGACTTCCGGAAGGCGTTCGATACAGTTCCGCACTGTCGCCTGATAAACAAAGTAAGAGCCTACGGAATATCAGACCAGCTGTGTGGCTGGATTGAAGAGTTTTTAGCAAACAGAACACAGCATGTTGTTATCAATGGAGAGACGTCTACAGACGTTAAAGTAACCTCTGGCGTGCCACAGGGGAGTGTTATGGGACCATTGCTTTTCACAATATATATAAATGACTTAGTAGATAGTGTCGGAAGTTCCATGCGGCTTTTCGCGGATGATGCTGTAGTATACAGAGAAGTTGCTGCATTAGAAAATTGTAGCGAAATACAGGAAGATCTGCAGCGGATAGGCACTTGGTGCAGGGAGTGGCAACTGACCCTTAACATAGACAAATGTAATGTATTGCGAATACATAGAAAGAAGGATCCTTTATTGTATGATTATATGATAGCGGAACAAACACTGGTAGCAGTTACTTCTGTAAAATATCTGGGAGTATGCGTACGGAACGATTTGAAGTGGAATGATCATATAAAACTAACTGTTGGTAAGGCGGGTACCAGGTTGAGATTCATTGGGAGAGTGCTTAGAAAATGTAGTCCATCAACAAAGGAGGTGGCTTACAAAACACTCGTTCGACCTATACTTGAGTATTGCTCATCAGTGTGGGATCCGTACCAGGTCGGGTTGACGGAGGAGATAGAGAAGATCCAAAGAAGAGCGGCGCGTTTCGTCACTGGGTTATTTGGTAACTGTGATAGCGTCACGGAGATGTTTAATAAACTCAAGTGGCAGACTCTGCAAGAGAGGCGCTCTGCATCGCTGTGTAGCTTGCTCGCCAGGTTTCGAGAGGATGCGTTTCTGGATGAGGTATCGAATATATTGCTTCCCCCTACTTATACTTCCCGAGGAGATCACGAATGTAAAATTAGAGAGATTAGAGCGCGCACGGAGGCTTTCAGACAGTCGTTCTTCCCGCGAACCATACGCGACTGGAACAGGAAAGGGAGGTAATGACAGTTTCACGTAAAGTGCCCTCCGCAACACACCGTTGGGTGGCTTGCGGAGTATCAATGTAGATGTAGATGTAGATGTAGGCAGTCAGAAGAGTCAGTTTTCTTGTACTTAAGTCGGCATTGTGCCTTTGTATTTAACTCCGATTCAATTTCTGTGTTTCATCGTCAATAAGAAGGTCAGAGGGATACAGTAAACCTGAAGTGAAGCATCACAATCTATAACTAGTGTCACAGGAATGGTTCAAGACATAGACAGTAAGAAGAGTCAGTTTTCTTGTACTTAAGTCGGCATTGTGGCTTTTGTATTTAATTCCGATGCAATTTCTGTGTTTCATCGTCAATAAGAAGGTCAGAGGGATACAGTAAACCTGAAGTGAAGCATCGGAATCCATAACTAGTGTCACAGGAATGGTTCAAACATAGACAGTAAGAAGAGTCAGTTTTCTTGTACTTAAGTCGGCATTGTGCCTTTTGTATTTAATTCCGATGCAATTTCTGTGTTTCATCGTCAATAAGAAGGTCAGTGGGATACAGTAAACCTGAAATGAAGCATTGGAATCTATAACTAGTGTCACAGGAATGGTTCAAAACATAGACAGTAAGAAGAGTCAGTTTTCTTGTACTTAAGTCGGCATAGTGCCTTTTGTATTTAATTCCGATGCAATTTCTGTGTTTCATCGTCAATAAGAAGGTCAGCGGGATACAGTAAACCTTAAGTGAAGCATCGGAATCTATAACTAGTATAACAGGAATGGTTCAAACATAGACAGTTAGAAGAGTTAGTTTTCTTGTACTTATGTCGGCATTGTGCCTTTTCTATTTAATTGCGATGCAATTTCTATGTTTCATCGTCAATTAGAAGGTCATAGGGATACAGTAAACCTGAAGTGAAGCATCGGAATCAATAAGTAGTGACACATCAATGGTTCAAAACATAGACAGTAAGAAGAGTCAGTTATCTTGTACTTAAGTCGGCATTGTGCCTTTTATATTTAATTCCGATGCAATTTCTGTGTTTCATCGTCAATAAGAAGGTCAGAGGGATACAGTAAACCTGAAGTGAAGCATCAGAATCTATAACTAGTGTAATAGGAATGCTTCAAACCACAGACAGTAAGATGATTCAGTTAACTTGTACTTAAGTCGGCATTGTGCTTATTGTACTTAATTCCGAAGCAATTTCTGTGTTTCATCGTCAATAAGAAGGTCAGAGTGATACAGTAAACCTGAAGTAAAGCATCGGAATCTATAACGAGTGTCACATGAATGGTTCAAAATATAGACAGTAAGAAGATTCAGTTTTCTTGTACTTAAGTCGGCATTGTATGTTTTGTATTAATTCCGATGCAATTTCTGTGTTTCATCGTCAATAAGAAGGTCAGAGTGATACAGTAAACCTGAAGTGAAGCATCGGTATCTATAACTAGTGTCACAGGAATGGTTCAAAACATAGACAGTAAGATAAGTCAGTTTTCTTGTACTTAAGTCGGCATTGTACCTTTTGTATTTAATTCCGATGCAATATCTGTGTTTCATCGTCAATAAGAAGGTCAGAGGGATACAGTAAACCTGTAGTGAAGCATCGGAATCTATAAGTAAAGTCCCAGGAATGGTTCAAAACATAAACTGTAAGAAGAGTCAGTTTTCTTGTACATAAGTCGGCATTGTGCCTTTTGTATTTAATTCCGATGCAATTTCTGTGTTTCATCGTCAACAAGAAGGTCAGTGGGATACAGAAAACCTTGAGTGAAGCATTGGAATCTACAACTAGTGTCACAGGAATGGTTCAAAACATAGACAGTTAGAAGAGTCAGTTTTCTTGTACTTAAGTCGGCATAGTGCCTTTTGTATTTAATTCCGATGCAATATCTGTGTTTCATCGTCAATAAGAAGGTCAGAGGGATACAGTAAACCTGAAGTGATGCATCGGAATCTATAACTAGTGTAACAGGAATGGTTCAAACATAGACAGTTAGAAGAGTTAGTTTTCTTGTACTTAAGTCGGCATTGTGCCTTTTCTATTTAATTCCGATGCAATTTCTATGTTTCATCGTCAATTAGAAGGTCAGAGGGATACAGTAAACCTGAAGTGAAGCATCGGAATCAATAACTAGTGTCACAGGAATGGTTCAAACCACAGACAGTGAAAAGAGTCAGTTTTCTTGTACTTAAGTCGGCATTGTGCCTTTTATATTTGATTCCGATGCAATTTCTGTGTTTCATCGTCAATAAGAAGTTCAGAGGGATACAGTAAACCTGAAGTGAAGCATCGGAATCTATAACTAGTGTAACAGGAATGGTTCAAACCACAGACAGTAAGAAGAGTCAGTTATCTTGTACTTAAGTCGGCATTGTGCCTTTTGTACTTAATTCCGAAGCAATTACTGTGTTTCATCGTCAATAAGAAGGTCAGAGGGATACAGTAAACCTGAAGTAAAGCATCGGAATCTATAACGAGTGTCACATGAATGGTTCAAAATATAGACAGTAAAAAGAGTCAGTTTTCTTGTACTTAAGTCGGCATTGTACCTTTTGTATTTAATTCCGATGCAATATCTGTGTTTCATCGTCAATAAGAAGGTCAGAGGGATACAGTAAACCTGAAGTGAAGCATCGGAATCTATAACTAGTGTAACAGGAATGGTTCAAACATAGACAGTTAGAAGAGTTGGTTTTCTTGTACTTAAGTCGGCATTGTGCCTTTTCTATTTAATTCCGATGCAATTTCTATGTTTCATCGTCAATTAGAAGGTCAGAGGGATACAGTAAACCTGAAGTGAAGCATCGGAATCAATAACTAGTGTCACAGGAATGGTTCAAAACATAGACAGTAAGAAGAGTCAGTTTTCTTGTACTTAAGTCGGCATTGTGCCTTTTATATTTAATTCCGAAGCAATTTCTGTGTTTCATCGTCAATAAGAAGGTCAGAGGGATACAGAAAACCTGGAGTAAAGCATCGGAATCTATAACTAGTGTCACATGAATGGTTCAAAACATAGAGAGTAATAAGAGTCACTGGACCTGACGGGATACCAATTCGATTCTACACAGAGTACGCGAAAGAACTTGCCCCCCTTCTAACAGCCGTGTACCGCAAGTCTCTAGAGGAACGGAGGGTTCCAAATGATTGGAAAAGAGCACAGATAGTCCCAGTCTTCAAGATGGGTCGTCGAGCAGATGCGCAAAACTATAGACCTATATCTCTTACGTCGATCTCTTGTAGAATTTTAGAACATGTTTTTTGCTCGCGTATCATGTCATTTCTGGAAACCCAGAATCTACTATGTAGGAATCAACATGGATTCCGGAAACAGCGATCGTGTGAGACCCAACTCGCCTTATTTGTTCATCAGACCTAGAAAATATTAGATACAGGCTCCCAGGTAGAGGCTATTTTTCTTGACTTCCGGAAGGCGTTCGATACAGTTCCGCACTGTCGCCTGATAAACAAAGTAAGAGCCTACGGAATATCAGACCAGCTGTGTGGCTGGATTGAAGAGTTTTTAGCAAACAGAACACAGCATGTTGTTATCAATGGAGAGACGTCTACAGACGTTAAAGTAACCTCTGGCGTGCCACAGGGGAGTGTTATGGGACCATTGCTTTTCACAATATATATAAATGACTTAGTAGATAGTGTCGGAAGTTCCATGCGGCTTTTCGCGGATGATGCTGTAGTATACAGAGAAGTTGCTGCATTAGAAAATTGTAGCGAAATACAGGAAGATCTGCAGCGGATAGGCACTTGGTGCAGGGAGTGGCAACTGACCCTTAACATAGACAAATGTAATGTATTGCGAATACATAGAAAGAAGGATCCTTTATTGTATGATTATATGATAGCGGAACAAACACTGGTAGCAGTTACTTCTGTAAAATATCTGGGAGTATGCGTTCGGAACGATTTGAAGTGGAATGATCATATAAAACTAATTGTTGGTAAGGCGGGTACCAGGTTGAGATTCATTGGGAGAGTGCTTAGAAAATGTAGTCCATCAACAAAGCAGGTGGCTTACAAAACACTCGTTCGACCTATACTTGAGTATTGCTCATCAGTGTGGGATCCGTACCAGGTCGGGTTGACGGAGGAGATAGAGAAGATCCAAAGAAGAGCGGCGCGTTTCGTCACTGGGTTATTTGGTAACTGTGATAGCGTTACGGAGATGTTTAATAAACTCAAGTGGCAGACTCTGCAAGAGAGGCGCTCTGCATCGCTGTGTAGCTTGCTCGCCAGGTTTCGAGAGGATGCGTTTCTGGATGAGGTATCGAATATATTGCTTCCCCCTACTTATACTTCCCGAGGAGATCACGAATGTAAAATTAGAGAGATTAGAGCGCGCACGGAGGCTTTCAGACAGTCGTTCTTCCCGCGAACCGTACGCGACTGGAACAGGAAAGGGAAGTAATGACAGAGGCACGTAAAGTGCCCTCCGCCACACACCGTTGGGTGGCTTGCGGAGTATCAATGTAGATGTAGATGTAGATGTAGACAGTCAGAAGAGTCAGTTTTCTTGTACTTAAGTCGGCATTGTGCCTTTGTATTTAACTCCGATTCAATTTCTGTGTTTCATCGTCAATAAGAAGGTCAGAGGGATACAGTAAACCTGAAGTGAAGCATCACAATCTATAACTAGTGTCACAGGAATGGTTCAAGACATAGACAGTAAGAAGAGTCAGTTTTCTTGTACTTAAGTCGGCATTGTGCCTTTTGTATTTAATTCCGATGCAATTTCTGTGTTTCATCGTCAATAAGAAGGTCAGAGGGATACAGTAAACCTGAAGTGAAGCATCGGAATCCATAACTAGTGTCACAGGAATGGTTCAAACATAGACAGTAAGAAGAGTCGGTTTTCTTGTACTTAAGTCGGCATTGTGCCATTTGTATTTAATTCCGATGCAATTTCTGTGTTGCATCGTCAATAAGAAGGTCAGAGGGATACAGTAAACCTGAAGGGATGCATAGGAATCTATAACTAGTGTCACAGGAATGATTCAAAACTTAGACAGTAAGGAGAGTCAGTTTTCTTGTACTTAAGTCGGCATTGTGCCTTTGTATTTAATTCCGACTCAATTTCTGTGTTTCATCGTCAATAAGAACTTCAGAAGAATACAGTAAAACTGAAGTGAAGCTTCGGAATCTATAACTAGTGTCACAGGAATGGTTCAAAACATAGACAGTAACAAGAGTCAGTTTTCTTGTACTTAAGTCAGCATTGTGCCTTTTGTATTTAATTCCGATGCAATATCTGTGTTTCATCGTCAATAAGAAGGTCAGAGGGATACAGTAAACCTGAAGTGAAGCATCGGTATCTATAATTAGTGTCACAGGAATGGTTCAAAACATAGAGAGTAATAAGAGTCACTGGACCTGACGGGATACCAATTCGATTCTACACAGAGTACGCGAAAGAACTTGCCCCCCTTCTAACAGCCGTGTACCGCAAGTCTCTAGAGGAACGGAGGGTTCCAAATGATTGGAAAAGAGCACAGATAGTCCCAGTCTTCAAGATGGGTCGTCGAGCAGATGCGCAAAACTATAGACCTATATCTCTTACGTCGATCTCTTGTAGAATTTTAGAACATGTTTTTTGCTCGCGTATCATGTCATTTCTGGAAACCCAGAATCTACTATGTAGGAATCAACATGGATTCCGGAAACAGCGATCGTGTGAGACCCAACTCGCCTTATTTGTTCATCAGACCCAGAAAATATTAGATACAGGCTCCCAGGTAGAGGCTATTTTTCTTGACTTCCGGAAGGCGTTCGATACAGTTCCGCACTGTCGCCTGATAAACAAAGTAAGAGCCTACGGAATATCAGACCAGCTGTGTGGCTGGATTGAAGAGTTTTTAGCAAACAGAACACAGCATGTTGTTATCAATGGAGAGACGTCTACAGACGTTAAAGTAACCTCTGGCGTGCCACAGGGGAGTGTTATGGGACCATTGCTTTTCACAATATATATAAATGACTTAGTAGATAGTGTCGGAAGTTCCATGCGGCTTTTCGCGGATGATGCTGTAGTATACAGAGAAGTTGCTGCATTACAAAATTGTAGCGAAATACAGGAAGATCTGCAGCGGATAGGCACTTGGTGCAGGGAGTGGCAACTGACCCTTAACATAGACAAATGTAATGTATTGCGAATACATAGAAAGAAGGATCCTTTATTGTATGATTATATGATAGCGGAACAAACACTGGTAGCAGTTACTTCTGTAAAATATCTGGGAGTATGCGTTCGGAACGATTTGAAGTGGAATGATCATATAAAACTAATTGTTGGTAAGGCGGGTACCAGGTTGAGATTCATTGGGAGAGTGCTTAGAAAATGTAGTCCATCAACAAAGCAGGTGGCTTACAAAACACTCGTTCGACCTATACTTGAGTATTGCTCATCAGTGTGGGATCCGTACCAGGTCGGGTTGACGGAGGAGATAGAGAAGATCCAAAGAAGAGCGGCGCGTTTCGTCACTGGGTTATTTGGTAACTGTGATAGCGTTACGGAGATGTTTAATAAACTCAAGTGGCAGACTCTGCAAGAGAGGCGCTCTGCATCGCTGTGTAGCTTGCTCGCCAGGTTTCGAGAGGATGCGTTTCTGGATGAGGTATCGAATATATTGCTTCCCCCTACTTATACTTCCCGAGGAGATCACGAATGTAAAATTAGAGAGATTAGAGCGCGCACGGAGGCTTTCAGACAGTCGTTCTTCCCGCGAACCGTACGCGACTGGAACAGGAAAGGGAAGTAATGACAGAGGCACGTAAAGTGCCCTCCGCCACACACCGTTGGGTGGCTTGCGGAGTATCAATGTAGATGTAGATGTAGATGTAGACAGTCAGAAGAGTCAGTTTTCTTGTACTTAAGTCGGCATTGTGCCTTTGTATTTAACTCCGATTCAATTTCTGTGTTTCATCGTCAATAAGAAGGTCAGAGGGATACAGTAAACCTGAAGTGAAGCATCACAATCTATAACTAGTGTCACAGGAATGGTTCAAGACATAGACAGTAAGAAGAGTCAGTTTTCTTGTACTTAAGTCGGCATTGTGCCTTTTGTATTTAATTCCGATGCAATTTCTGTGTTTCATCGTCAATAAGAAGGTCAGAGGGATACAGTAAACCTGAAGTGAAGCATCGGAATCCATAACTAGTGTCACAGGAATGGTTCAAACATAGACAGTAAGAAGAGTCAGTTTTCTTGTACTTAAGTCGGCATTGTGCCATTTGTATTTAATTCCGATGCAATTTCTGTGTTGCATCGTCAATAAGAAGGTCAGAGGGATACAGTAAACCTGAAGGGATGCATAGGAATCTATAACTAGTGTCACAGGAATGATTCAAAACTTAGACAGTAAGGAGAGTCAGTTTTCTTGTACTTAAGTCGGCATTGTGCCTTTGTATTTAATTCCGACTCAATTTCTGTGTTTCATCGTCAATAAGAACTTCAGAAGAATACAGTAAAACTGAAGTGAAGCTTCGGAATCTATAACTAGTGTCACAGGAATGGTTCAAAACATAGACAGTAACAAGAGTCAGTTTTCTTGTACTTAAGTCAGCATTGTGCCTTTTGTATTTAATTCCGATGCAATATCTGTGTTTCATCGTCAATAAGAAGGTCAGAGGGATACAGTAAACCTGAAGTGAAGCATCGGTATCTATAACTAGTGTCACAGGAATGGTTCAAAACATAGACAGTAAGATAAGTCAGTTTTCTTGTACTTAAGTCGGCATTGTGCATTTTGTATTTAATTCCGATGCAATTTCTGTGTTTCATTGTCAATAAGAAGGACAGAGGGATACAGTAAACCTGAAGTGAAGCATCGGAATCTATAACTAGTGTCACAGGAGTGGTTCAAAACATTGACAGTAAGAAGAGTCAGTTTTCTTGCACTGAAGTCGGCATAGTGCCTTTGCATTTAACTCCGATTCAATTTCTGTGTTTCATCGTCAATAAGAAGGTCAGAGGGATACAGTAAACTTGAAGTGAAGCATCACAATCTGTAACTAGTGTCACAGGAATGGTTCAAAACATAGACAGTAAGAAGAGTCAGTTTTCTTGTACTTAAGCCGGCATTGTGCCTTTTGTATTTAATTCCGATGCAATTTCTGTGTTTCATCGTCAATAAGAAGGTCAGAGGGATACAGTAAACTTGAAGTGAAGCATCGGAATCCATAACTAGTGCCACAGGAATGGTTCAAACATAGACAGTACGAAGAGTCAGTTTTCTTCGACTTAAGTCGGCATTGTGCCTTTTGTATTTAATTCCGATGCAATTTCTGTGTTTCATCGTCAATAAGAAGGTCAGAGGGATACAGTAAACCTGAAGGGAAGCATAGGAATCTATAACTAGTATAAGAGGAATGGTTCAAACATAGACAGTTAGAAGAGTTAGTTTTCTTGTACTTAAGTCAGCATTGTGCCTTTTCTATTTAATTCTGATGCAATTTTATGTTCCATTGTCAATTAGAAGGTCAGTGGGTTACAGTAAACCTGAAGTGAAGCATCGGAATCAATAACTAGTGTCACAGGAATGGTTCCAAACATAGACAGTAAGAAGAGTCAGTTATCTTGTACTTAAGTCCGCATTGTGCCTTTTATATTTAATTCCGATGCAATTTCTGTGTTTCATCGTCAATAAGAAGGTCAGAGGGATACAGTAAACCTGAAGTGAAGCATCGGAATCTATAACTAGTGTCACAGGAATGGATCAGATCATAGACAATAAGAAGAATCAGTTATCTTGTACTTAAGTCGGCATTGTGCCCTTTGTGTTTAATTCCGAAGCAATTTCTGTGTTTCATCGTCAATAAGAAGGTCAGAGGCATACAGTAAACCTGAAGTAAAGCATCGGAATCTATAACGAGTGTCACATTAATGGTTCAAAATATAGACAGTAAGAAGAGTCAGTTTTCTTGTACTTAAGTCGACATTGTGCCTTTTGTATTTAATTCCGATGCAATTTCTGTGTTTCATCGTCAATAAGGAGGTCAGAGGGATACAGTAAACCTGAAGTGAAGCATCAAAAACTATAACTAGTGTCACATGAATGGTTCAAAACGTAGACAGTGAGAAGAGTCAGTTTTCTTGTACTTAAGTCAGCATTTTGCCTTTTGTAATTAATTCCGATACAATATCTGTTTTTCATCGTCAATAAGAAGGTCAGTGGGAAACAGTAAACCTGAAGTGAAGCATCGGAATCTATAACTAGTGTCACAGGAATGGTTCAAAACATAGACAGTAAGAAGAGTCAGTTTTCTTGTACTTAAGTCGGCAATGTTCCTTTTGTATTTAATTCCGATGCAATTTCTGTGTTTCATCGTCAATAAGAAGGTCAGAGGGATACAGTAAACCTGAAGTAAAGCATCGGAATCTATAACGAGTGTCACATGAATGGTTCAAAATATAGACAGTAAAAAGAGTCAGTTTTCTTGTACTTAAGTCGGCATTGTACCTTTTGTATTAATTCCGATGCAATTTCTGTGTTTCATCGTCAATATGAAGGTCAGAGGGATACAGTAGACCTGAAGTGAAGCATCGGAATCTATAACTTGTGTCACAGGAATGGTTCAAAGCATAGACAGTAAGAAGAGTCAGTTTTCTTGCACTTAAGTCGGCATTGTGCCTTTGTATTTAACTCCGATTCAATTTCTGTGTTTCATCGTCAATAAGAAGGTCAGAGGGATACAGTAAACTTGAAGTGAAGCATCACAATCTATAACTAGTGTCACAGGAATGGTTCAAACATAGACAGTAAGAAGAGTCAGTTTCCTTGTACTTAAGTCGGCATTGTGCCTTTTGTATTTAATTCCGATGCAATTTCTGTGTTTCATCGTCAATAAGAAGGTCAGAGGGATACAGTAAACCTGAAGTGAAGCATCGGAATCCATAACTAGTGTCACAGGAATGGTTCGAACATAGACAGTACGAAGAGTTAGTTTTCTTGTACTTAAGTCAGCATTGTGCCTTTTCTATTTAATTCCGATGCAATTTTATGTTCCATTGTCAATTAGAAGGTCAGAGGGTTACAGTAAACCTGAAGTGAAGCATCGGAATCAATAACTAGTGTCACAGGAATGGTTCCAAATATAGACAGTAAGAAGAGTCAGTTATCTTGTACTTAAGTCCGCATTGTGCCTTTTATATTTAATTCCGAAGCAATTTCTGTATTTCATCATCAATAAGAAGGTCAGAGGGATACAGTAAACCTGAAGTGAAGCATCGGAATCTATAACTAGTGTCACAGGAATGGATCAAATCATAGACAATAAGAAGAATCAGTTATCTTGTACTTAAGTCGGCATTGTGCCTTTTGTGTTTAATTCCGAAGCAATTTCTGTGTTTCATCGTCAATAAGAAGGTCAGAGGGATACAGTAAACCTGAAGTAAAGCATCGGAATCTATAACGAGTGTCACATGAATGGTCAAAATATAGACAGTAAGAAGAGTCAGTTTTCTTGTACTTAAGTCGGCAATGTTATTTTGTATTTAATTCCGATGCAATATCAGTGTTACAGCGTCAATAAGAAGGTCAGAGGGATACAGTAAACCTGAAGTGAAGCATCGGAATCTATAACTAGTGTCACACGAATGGTTCAAAACATAGACTGTAAGAAGAGTCAGTTTTCTTATACTTAAGTCGGCATTGTGGCTTTGTATTTAACTCCGATGCAATTTCTGTGTTTCTTCGTCAATAAGAAGGTCAGAGGGATACAGTAAACCTGAAGTGAAGCATCACAATCTATAACTAGTGTCACAGGAATGGTTCAAAACATAGACAGTAAGAAGAGTCAGTTTTCTTGTACTTAAGTTGGCATTGTGCCTTTTGTATTTAATTCCGATGCAATTTCTGTGTTTCATCGTCAATAAGAAGGTCAGAGGGATACAGTAAACCTGAAGTGAAGCATCGGAATCCATAACTAGTGTAACAGGAATGGTTCAAACATAGACAGTTAGAAGAGTTAGTTTTCTTGTACTTAAGTCGGCATTGTGCCTTTTCTATTTAATTCCGATGCAATTTCTATGTTTCATCGTCAATTGGAAGGTCAGAGGGATACAGTAAACCTGAAGTGAAGCAACGGAATCAATAACTAGTGTCACAGGAATGGTTCAAAACATAGACTGTAAGAAGAGTCAGTTTTCTTTTACTTAAGTCGGCATTGTGCCTTTTGTATTTAATTCCGATGCAATTTCTGTGTTTCATCGTCAATAAGAAGGTCAGCGGGATACAGTAAACCTTAAGCGAAGCATCGGAATCTATAACTAGTATAACAGGAATGGTTCAAACATAGACAGTTAGAAGAGTTGGTTTTCTTGTACTTATGTCGGCATTGTGCCTTTTCTATTTAATTCCGATGCAATTTCTATGTTTCATCGTCAATTAGAAGGTCATAGGGATACAGTAAACCTGAAGTGAAGCATCAGAATCAATAAGTAGTGACACATCAATGGTTCAAAACATAGACAGTAAGAAGAGTCAGTTATCTTGTACTTAAGTCGGCATTGTGCCTTTTATATTTAATTCCGATGCAATTTCTGTGTTTCATCGTCAATAAGAAGGTCAGAGGGATACAGTAAACCTGAAGTGAAGCATCAGAATCTATAACTAGTGTAATAGGAATGCTTCAAACCACAGACATTAAGATGATTCAGTTAACTTGTACTTAAGTCGGCATTGTGCTTTTTGTACTTAATTCCGAAACAATTTCTGTGTTTCATCGTCAATAAGAAGGTCAGAGTGATACAGTAAACCTGAAATAAAGCATCGGAATCTATAACGAGTGTCACATGAATGGTTCAAAATATAGACAGTAAGAAGATTCAGTTTTCTTGTACTTAAGTCGGCATTGTATCTTTTGTATTAATTCCGATGCAATTTCTGTCTTTCATCGTCAATAAGAAGGTCAGAGTGATACAGTAAACCTGAAGTGAAGCATCGGTATCTATAACTAGTGTCACAGGAATGGTACAAAACATAGACAGTAAGATAAGTCAGTTTTCTTGTACTTAAGTCGGCATTGTACCTTTTGTATTTAATTCCGATGCAATATCTGTGTTTCTTCGTCAATAAGAAGGTCAGAGGGATACAGTAAACATGAAGTGAAGCATCGGAATCTATAAGTAAAGTCTCAGGAATGGTTCAAAACACAGACTGTAAGAAGAGTCAGTTTTCTTGTACTTAAGTCGGCATTGTGCCTTTTGTATTTAATTCCGATGCAATTTCTGTGTTTCATCGTCAACAAGAAGGTCAGAGGGATACAGTAAACATGAAGTGAAGCATCGGAATCTATAAGTAAAGTCCTCAGGAATGGTTCAAAACACAGACTGTAAGAAGAGTTAGTTTTCTTGTACTTAAGTCGGCATTGTGCATTTTCTATTTAATTCCGATGCAATTTCTATGTTTCATCGTCAATTAGAAGGTCAGAGGGATACAGTAAACCTGAAGTGAAGCATCGGAATCAATAACTAGTGTCACAGGAATGGTTCAAACCACAGACAGTAAGAAGAGTCAGTTTTCTTGTACTTAAGTCGGCATTGTGCCTTTTATAATTGATTCCGATGCAATTTCTGTGTTTCATCGTCAATAAGAAGGTCAGAGTGATACAGTAAACCTGAAGTGAAGCATCGGAATCTATAACTAGAGTAACAGGAATGGTTCAAACCACAGACAGTAAGAAGAGTCAGTTATCTTGTACTTAAGTCGGCATTGTGCCTTTAGTACTTAATTCCGAAGCAATTACTGTGTTTCATCGTCAATAAGAAGGTCAGAGGGATACAGTAAACCTGAAGTAAAGCATCGGAATCTATAACGAGTGTCACATGAATGGTTCAAGATATAGACAGTAAAAAGAGTCAGTTTTCTTGTACTTAAGTCGGCATTGTACCTTTTGTATTTAATTCCGATGCAATATCTGTGTTTCATCGTCAATAAGAAGGTCAGAGGGATACAGTAGACCTGAAGTGAAGCATCGGAATCTATAACTAGTGTAACAGCAATGGTTCAAACATAGACAGTTAGAAGAGTTGGTTTTCTTGTACTTAAGTCGGCATTGTGCCTTTTCTATTAAATTCCGATGCAATTTCTATGTTTCATCGTCAATTAGAAGGTCAGAGGGATACAGTAAACCTGAAGTGAAGCATCGGAATCAATAGCTAGTGTCACAGGAATGGTTCAAAACATAGACAGTAAGAAGAGTCAGTTTTCTTGTACTTAAGTCGGCATTGTGCCTTTTATATTTAATTCCGATGCTATTTCTGTGTTTCATCGTCAATACGAAGGTCAGAGGGATACAGTGAACCTGAAGGGAAGCATCGGAGTCTTTAACTAGCATAACAGGAATGGTTCAAACATAGACAGTTAGAAGAGTTAGTTTTCTTGTACTTAAGTCGGCATTGTGCCTTTTATATTTAATTCCGATGCAATTTCTGTGTTTCATCGTCAATAAGAAGGTCAGAGGGATACAGTAAACCTGAAGTGAAGCATCGGAATCTATAACTAGTGTAACAGCAATGGTTTAAACCACAGACAGTAAGAAGAGTCAGTTATCTTGTACTTAAGTCGGCATTGTGCCTTTTGTACTTAATTCCGAAGCAATTTCTGTGTTTCATCGGCAATAAGAAGGTCAGAGGGATACAGTAAACCTGAAGTAAAGCATCTGAATCTATAACGAGTGTAACATGAATGGTTCAAAATATAGACAGTAAGAAGTGTCAGTTTTCTTGTACTTAAGTCGCCATTGTACCTTTTGTGTTAATTCCGATGCAATTTCTGTGTTTCATCGTCAATATGAAGGTCAGAGGGATACAGTAAACCTGAAGTGAAGCATCGGAATCTATAACTAGTGTCACAGGAATGGTTCAAATCATAGACAGTAAGAAGAGTCAGTTTTCTTGTACTTAAGTCGGCATTGCGCCTTTTGTATTTAATTCCGATGCAATTTTTGTGTGTTCATCGTCAATAAGAAGGGCAGAGGGATACAGTAAACCTTAAGTGATGCGTCGGAATCTATAACTAGTGTCACAGGAATGGTTCAAAACATAGACAGTAACAAGAGTCAGTTTTCTTGTACTTAAGTCGGCATTGTGCCTTTTGTATTTAATCCCGATGCAATATCTGTGTTTCATCGTCAATAAGAAGGTCAGAGGGATACAGTAAACCTGAAGTGATGCATCGGAATCTATAAGTAGTGTCTCAGGAATGGTTCAAAACATAGACTGTAAGAAGAGTCAGTTTTCTTGTACTTAAGTCTTCATTGTGCCTTTTGTATTTAATTCCGATGCAATATCTGTGTTTCATCTTCAATAAGAAGGTCAGAGGGATACAGTAAACCTGAAGTGAAGCATCGGAATCTATAACTAGTGTCACAGGAATGGTTCAGAACATAGACTGTAAGAGGAGTCAGTTTTCTTGTACTTAAGTCGGCATTGTTCCTTTTCTATTTAATTCCGATGCAATGTCTATGTTTCATCGTCAATAGAAGGTCAGAGGGGTACAGTAAACCTGAAGTGAAACATCGGAATCTATAATTAGTGTCACAGGAATGGATCAAAACATAGGCAGTAAGAAGAGTCAGTTTTCTTGTACTTAAGTCGGCATTGTGCCTTTTCTATTTAATTCCGATGCAATTTCTATGTTTCATCGTCAATTAGAAGGTCAGAGGGATACAGTAAACCTGAAGTGAAGCATCGGAATCAATAACTAGTGTCACAGGAATGGTTCAAAACATAGACAGTAAGAAGAGTCAGTTTTCTTGTACTTAAGTCGGCATTGTGCCTTTTATATTTAATTCCGAAGCAATTTCTGTGTTTCATCGTCAATAAGAAGGTCAGAGGGATACAGAAAAACCTGGAGTAAAGCATCGGAATCTATAACTAGTGTCACATGAATGGTTCAAAACATAGAGAGTAATAAGAGTCACTGGACCTGACGGGATACCAATTCGATTCTACACAGAGTACGCGAAAGAACTTGCCCCCCTTCTAACAGCCGTGTACCGCAAGTCTCTAGAGGAACGGAGGGTTCCAAATGATTGGAAAAGAGCACAGATAGTCCCAGTCTTCAAGATGGGTCGTCGAGCAGATGCGCAAAACTATAGACCTATATCTCTTACGTCGATCTCTTGTAGAATTTTAGAACATGTTTTTTGCTCGCGTATCATGTCATTTCTGGAAACCCAGAATCTACTATGTAGGAATCAACATGGATTCCGGAAACAGCGATCGTGTGAGACCCAACTCGCCTTATTTGTTCATCAGACCCAGAAAATATTAGATACAGGCTCCCAGGTAGATGCTATTTTTCTTGACTTCCGGAAGGCGTTCGATACAGTTCCGCACTGTCGCCTGATAAACAAAGTAAGAGCCTACGGAATATCAGACCAGCTGTGTGGCTGGATTGAAGAGTTTTTAGGAAACAGAACACAGCATGTTGTTATCAATGGAGAGACGTCTACAGACGTTAAAGTAACCTCTGGCGTGCCACAGGGGAGTGTTATGGGACCATTGCTTTTCACAATATATATAAATGACTTAGTAGATAGTGTCGGAAGTTCCATGCGGCTTTTCGCGGATGATGCTGTAGTATACAGAGAAGTTGCTGCATTAGAAAATTGTAGCGAAATACAGGAAGATCTGCAGTGGATAGGCACTTGGTGCAGGGAGTGGCAACTGACCCTTAACATAGACAAATGTAATGTATTGCGAATACATAGAAAGAAGGATCCTTTATTGTATGATTATATGATAGCGGAACAAACACTGGTAGCAGTTACTTCTGTAAAATATCTGGGAGTATGCGTACGGAACGATTTGAAGTGGAATGATCATATAAAACTAATTGTTGGTAAGGCGGGTACCAGGTTGAGATTCATTGGGAGAGTGCTTAGAAAATGTAGTCCATCAACAAAGGAGGTGGCTTACAAAACACTCGTTCGACCTATACTTGAGTATTGCTCATCAGTGTGGGATCCGTACCAGGTCGGGTTGACGGAGGAGATAGAGAAGATCCAAAGAAGAGCGGCGCGTTTCGTCACTGGGTTATTTGGTAACTGTGATAGCGTTACGGAGATGTTTAATAAACTCAAGTGGCAGACTCTGCAAGAGAGGCGCTCTGCATCGCTGTGTAGCTTGCTCGCCAGGTTTCGAGAGGATGCGTTTCTGGATGAGGTATCGAATATATTGCTTCCCCCTACTTATACTTCCCGAGGAGATCACGAATGTAAAATTAGAGAGATTAGAGCGCGCACGGAGGCTTTAAGACAGTCGTTCTTCCCGCGAACCATACGCGACTGGAACAGGAAAGGGAAGTAATGACAGAGGCACGTAAAGTGCCTTCCGCCACACACCGTTGGGTGGCTTGCGGAGTATCAATGTAGATGTAGATGTAGATGTAGACAGTCAGAAGAGTCAGTTTTCTTGTACTTAAGTCGGCATTGTGCCTTTTGTATTTAATTCCGATGCAATTTCTGTGTTGCATCGTCAATAAGAAGGTCAGAGGGATACAGTAAACCTGAAGGGATGCATAGGAATCTATAACTAGTGTCACAGGAATGATTCAAAACTTAGACAGTAAGGAGAGTCAGTTTTCTTGTACTTAAGTCGGCATTGTGCCTTTGTATTTAATTCCGATGCAATTTCTGTGTTTCATCGTCAATAAGAACTTCAGAAGGATACAGTAAAACTGAAGTGAAGCTTCGGAATCTATAACTAGTGTCACAGGAATGGTTCAAAACATAGACAGTAACAAGAGTCAGTTTTCTTGTACTTAAGTCGGCATTGTGCCTTTTGTATTTAATTCCGATGCAATATCTGTGTTTCATCGTCAATAAGAAGGTCAGAGGGATACAGTAAACCTGAAGTGAAGCATCGGAATCTATAGGTAGTGTCTCAGGAATGGTTCAAAACATAGACTGTAAGAAGAGTCAGTTTTCTTGTACTTAAGTCGGCATTGTGCCTTTTGTATTTAATTCCGATGCAATTTCTGTGTTTCATCGTCAATAAGAAGGTCAGTGGGATACAGTAAACCTGAAGTGAAGCATTGGAATCTATAACTAGTGTCACAGGAATGGTTCAAAACATAGACGGTAAGAAGAGTCAGTTTTCTTGTACTTAAGTCGGCATAGTGCCTTTTGTATTTAATTCCGATGCAATATCTGTGTTTCATCGTCAATACGAAGGTCAGCGGGATACAGTAACCCTTAAGTGAAGCATCGGAATCTATAACTAGTATAACAGGAATGGTTCAAACATAGACAGTTAGAAGATTTAGTTTTCTTGTACTTATGTCGGCATTGTGACTTTTCTATTTAATTCCGATGCAATTTCTATGTTTCATCGTCAATTAGAAGGTCATAGGGATACAGTAAACCTGAAGTGAAGCATCGGAATCAATAAGTCGTGTCACAGGAATGGTTCAAAACATAGACAGTAAGAAGAGTCAGTTATCTTGTACTTAAGTCGGCATTGTATCTTTTGTATTAATTCCGATGCAATTTCTGTGTTTCATCGTCAATAAGAAGGTCAGAGGGATACAGAAAACCTGAAGTGAAGCATCGGTATCTATAACTAGTGTCACAGGAATGGTTCAAAACATAGACAGTAAGAAGAGTCAGTTTTCTTCTACTTAAGTCGGCATTGTGCCTTTTGTATTTAATTCCGATGCAATTTCTGTGTTTCATCGTCTATAAGAAGGTCAGAGGGATACAGTAAACTTGAAGTGAAGCATCGGAATCCATAACTAGTGTCACAGGAATGGTTCAAACATAGACAGTACGAAGAGTCAGTTTTCTTCGACTTAAGTCGGCATTGTGCCTTTTGTATTTAATTCCGATGCAATTTCTGTGTTTCATCGTCAATAAGAAGGTCAGAGGGATACAGTAAACATGAAGGGAAGCATAGGAATCTATAACTAGTATAAGAGGAATGGTTCAAACATAGTCAGTTAGAAGAGTTAGTTTTCTTCTACTTAAGTCAGCATTGTGCCTTTTCTATTTAATTCTGATGCAATTTTATGTTCCATTGTCAATTAGAAGGTCAGAGGGTTACAGTAAACCTGAAGTGAAGCATCGGAATCAATAACTAGTGTCACAGGAATGGTTCCAAACATAGACAGTAAGAAGAGTCAGTTATCTTGTACTTAAGTCCGCATTGTACCTTTTATATTTAATTCCGATGCAATTTCTGTGTTTCATCGTCAATAAGAAGGTCAGAGGGATACAGTAAACCTGAAGTGAAGCATCGGAATCTATAACTAGTGTCACAGGAATGGATCAGATCATAGACAATAAGAAGAATCAGTTATCTTGTACTTAAGTCGGCATTGTGCCTTTTGTGTTTAATTCCGAAGCAATTTCTGAGTTTCATCGTCAATAAGAAGGTTAGAGGGATACAGTAAACCTGAAGTAAAGCATCGGAATCTATAACGAGTGTCACATTAATGGTTCAAATTATAGACAGTAAGAAGAGTCAGTTTTCTTGTACTTAAGTCGACATTGTGCCTTTTGTATTTAATTCCGATGCAATTTCTGTGTTTCATCGTCAATAAGGAGGTCAGAGGGATACAGTAAACCTGAAGTGAAGCATCTGAAACTATAACTAGTGTCACATGAATGGTTCAAAACGTAGACAGTGAGAAGAGTCAGTTTTCTTGTACTTAAGTCAGCATTTTGCCTTTTGTAATTAATTCCGATACAATATCTGTGTTTCATCGTCAATAAGAAGGTCAGTGGGATACAGTAAACCTGAAGCGAAGCATCAGAATCTATAACTAGTGTCACAGGAATGGTTCAAAACATAGACAGTAAGAAGAGTCAGTTTTCTTGTACGTAAGTCGGCAATGTTCCTTTTGTATTTAATTCCGATGCAATTTCTGTGTTTCATCGTCAATAAGAAGGTCAGAGGGATACAGTAAACCTGAAGTAAAGCATCGGAATCTATAACGAGTGTCACATGAATGGTTCAAAATATAGACAGTAAAAAGAGTCAGTTTTCTTGTACTTAAATCGGCATTGTACCTTTTGTATTAATTCCGATGCAATTTCTGTGTTTCATCGTCAATATGAAGGTCAGAGGGATACAGTAGACCTGAAGTGAAGCATCGGAATCTATAACTTGTGTCACAGGAATGGTTCAAAACATAGACAGTAAGAAGAGTCAGTTTTCTTGTACTTAAGTCGGCATTGTGCCTTTTGTATTTAATTCCGATGCAATTTCTGTGTTTCATCGTCAATAAGAAGGGCAGAGGGATACAGTAAACCTAAAGTGATGCGTCGGTATCTATAACTAGTGTCACAGGAATGGTTCAAAACATAGACAGTAAGATAAGTCAGTTTTCTTGTACTTAAGTCGGCATTGTGCCTTTTGTATTTAATTCCGATGCAATCTCTGTGTTTCATTGTCAATAAGAAGGACAGAGGGATACAGTATACCTGAAGTGAAGCATCGGAATCTATAACTAGTGTCACAGAAGTGGTTCAAAACATTGACAGTAAGAAGAGTCAGTTTTCTTGCACTTAAGTCGGCATTGTGCCTTTTGTATTTAATTCCGATGCAATTTCTGTGTTTCATCGTCAATAAGAAGGGCAGAGGGATACAGTAAACCTAAAGTGATGCGTCGGTATCTATAACTAGTGTCACAGGAATGGTTCAAAACATAGACAGTAAGATAAGTCAGTTTTCTTGTACTTAAGTCGGCATTGTGCCTTTTGTATTTAATTCCGATGCAATTTCTGTGTTTCATCGTCAATAAGAAGGTCAGAGGGATACAGTAAACCTGAAGTGAAGCATCGGAATCCATAACTAGTGTCACAGGAATGGTTCAAACATAGACAGTACGAAGAGTTAGTTTTCTTGTACTTAAGTCAGCGTTGTGCCTTTTCTATTTAATTCCGATGCAATTTTATGTTCCATTGTCATTAGAAGGTCAGAGGGTTACAGTAAACCTGAAGTGAAGCATCGGAATCAATAACTAGTGTCACAGGAATGGTTCCAAACATAGACAGTAAGAAGAGTCAGTTATCTTGTACTTAAGTCCGCATTGTGCCTTTTATATTTAATTCCGATGCAATTTCTGTGTTTCATCGTCAATAAGAAGGTCAGAGGGATACAGTAAACCTGAAGTGAAGCATCGGAATCTATAACTAGTGTCACAGGAATGGATCAAATCATAGACAATAAGAAGAATCAGTTATCTTGTACTTAAGTCGGCATTGTGCATTTTGTGTTTAATTCCGAAGCAATTTCTGTGTTTCATCGTCAATAAGAAGGTCAGAGGGATACAGTAAACCTGAAGTAAAGCATCGGAATCTATAACGAGTGTCACATGAATGGTCAAAATATAGACAGTAAGAAGAGTCAGTTTTCTTGTACTTAAGTCGGCAATGTTATTTTGTATTTAATTCCGATGCAATATCAGTGTTACATCGTCAATTAGAAGGTCAGAGGGATACAGTAAACCTGAAGTGAAGCATCGGAATCTATAACTAGTGTCACACGAATGGTTCAAATCATAGACTGTAAGAAGAGTCAGTTTTCTTATACTTAAGTCGGCATTGTGGCTTTGTATTTAACTCCGATGCAATTTCTGTGTTTCATCGTCAATAAGAAGGTCAGAGGGATACAGTAAACCTGAAGTGAAGCATCACAATCTATAACTAGTGTCACAGGAATGGTTCAAAACATAGACAGTAAGAAGAGTCAGTTTTCTTGTACTTAAGTTGGCATTGTGCCTTTTATATTTGATTCCGATGCAATTTCTGTGTTTCATCGTCAATAAGAAGGTCAGAGGGATACAGTAAACCTGAAGTGAATCATCGGAATCTATAACTAGTGTCACAGGAATGGATCAAATCATAGACAATAAGAAGAATCAGTTATCTTGTACTTAAGTCGGCATTGTGCCTTTTGTGTTTAATTCCGAAGCAATTTCTGTGTTTCATCGTCAATAAGAAGGTCAGAGGGATACAGTAAACCTGAAGTAAAGCATCGGAATCTATAACGAGTGTCACATGAATTTTTCAAAATATAGACAGTAAGAAGAGTCAGTTTTCTTGTACTTAAGTCGACATTGTGCCTTTTGTATTTAATTCCGATGCAATTTCTGGGTTTCATCGTCAATAAGGAGGTCAGAGGGATACAGTAAACTTGAAGTGAAGCATCAGAAACTATAACTAGTGTCACACGAATGGTTCAAAACATAGACAGTGAGAAGAGTCAGTTTTCTTGTACTTAAGTCAGCATTTTGCCTTTTGTAATTAATTCCGATACAATATCTGTGTTTCATCGTCAATAAGAAGGTCAGTGGGATACAGTAAACCTGAAGTGAAGCATCGGAATCTATAACTAGTGTCACAGGAATGGTTCAAAACATAGACAGTAAGAAGAGTCAGTTTTCTTGCACTTAAGTCGGCAATGTTCCTTTTGTATTTAATTCCGATGCAATATCAGTGTTACATCGTCAATAAGGAGGTCAGAGGGATACAGTAAACCTGAAGTGAAGCATCGGAATCTATAACTAGTGTCACACGAATGGTTCAAAACATAGACTGTAAGAAGAGTCAGTTTTCTTATACTTAAGTCGGCATTGTGGCTTTGTATTTAACTCCGATGCAATTTCTGTGTTTCATCGTCAATAAGAAGGTCAGAGGGATACAGTAAACCTGAAGTGAAGCATCACAATCTATAACTAGTGTCACAGGAATGGTTCAAAACATAGACGGTAAGAAGAGTCAGTTTTCTTGTACTTAAGTCGGCATAGTGCCTTTTGTATTTAATTCCGATGCAATATCTGTGTTTCATCGTCAATACGAAGGTCAGCGGGATACAGTAACCCTTAAGTGAAGCATCGGAATCTATAACTAGTATAACAGGAATGGTTCAAACATAGACAGTTAGAAGAGTTAGTTTTCTTGTACTTATGTCGGCATTGTGACTTTTCTATTTAATTCCGATGCTATTTCTATGTTTCATCGTCAATTAGAAGGTCATAGGGATACAGTAAACCTGAAGTGAAGCATCAGAATCAATAAGTCGTGTCACAGGAATGGTTCAAAACATAGACAGTAAGAAGAGTCAGTTATCTTGTACTTAAGTCGGCATTGTATCTTTTGTATTAATTCCGATGCAATTTCTGTGTTTCATCGTCAATAAGAAGGTCAGAGGGATACAGTAAACCTGAAGTGAAGCATCGGTATCTATAACTAGTGTCACAGGAATGGTTCAAAACATAGACAGTAAGAAGAGTCAGTTTTCTTGTACTTAAGTCGGCACTGTGCCTTTTGTATTTAATTCCGATGCAATTTCTGTGTTTCATCGTCTATAAGAAGGTCAGAGGGATACAGTAAACTTGAAGTGAAGCATCGGAATCCAAAACTAGTGTCACAGGAATGGTTCAAACATAGACAGTACGAAGAGTCAGTTTTCTTCGACTTAAGTCGGCATTGTGCCTTTTGTATTTAATTCCGATGCAATTTCTGTGTTTCATCGTCAATAAGAAGGTCAGAGGGATACAGTAAACCTGAAGGGAAGCATAGGAATCTATAACTAGTATAAGAGGAATGGTTCAAACATAGACAGTTAGAAGAGTTAGTTTTCTTCTACTTAAGTCAGCATTGTGCCTTTTCTATTTAATTCTGATGCAATTTTATGTTCCATTGTCAATTAGAAGGTCAGAGGGTTACAGTAAACCTGAAGTGAAGCATCGGAATCAATAACTAGTGTCACAGGAATGGTTCCAAACATAGACAGTAAGAAGAGTCAGTTATCTTGTACTTAAGTCCGCATTGTGCCTTTTATATTTAATTCCGATGCAATTTCTGTGTTTCATCGTCAATAAGAAGGTCAGAGGGATACAGTAAACCTGAAGTGAAGCATCGGAATCTATAACTAGTGTCACAGGAATGGATCAGATCATAGACAATAAGAAGAATCAGTTATCTTGTACTTAAGTCGGCATTGTGCCTTTTGTGTTTAATTCCGAAGCAATTTCTGTGTTTCATCGTCAATAAGAAGGTCAGAGGGATACAGTAAACCTGAAGTAAAGCATCGGAATCTATAGCGAGTGTCACATTAATGGTTCAAAATATAGACAGTAAGAAGAGTCAGTTTTCTTGTACTTAAGTCGACATTGTGCCTTTTGTATTTAATTCCGATGCAATTTCTGTGTTTCATCGTCAATAAGGAGGTCAGAGGGATACAGTAAACCTGAAGTGAAGCATCAGAAACTATAACTAGTGTCACTTGAATGGTTCAAAACGTAGACAGTGAGAAGAGTCAGTTTTCTTGTACTTAAGTCAGCATTTTGCCTTTTGTAATTAATTCCGATACAATATCTGTGTTTCATCGTCAATAAGAAGGTCAGTGGGATACAGTAAACCTGAAGTGAAGCATCGGAATCTATAACTAGTGTCACAGGAATGGTTCAAAACATAGACAGTAAGAAGAGTCAGTTTTCTTGTACGTAAGTCGGCAATGTTCCTTTTGTATTTAATTCCGATGCAATTTCTGTGTTTCATCGTCAATAAGAAGGTCAGAGGGATACAGTAAAGCTGAAGTAAAGCATCGGAATCTATAACGAGTGTCACATGAATGGTTCAAAATATAGACAATAAAAAGAGTCAGTTTTCTTGTACTTAAGTGGGCATTGTACCTTTTGTATTAATTCCGATGCAATTTCTGTGTTTCATCGTCAATATGAAGGTCAGAGGGATACAGTAGACCTGAAGTGAAGCATCGGAATCTATAACTTGTGTCACAGGAATGGTTCAAAACATAGACAGTAAGAAGAGTCAGTTTTCTTGTACTTAAGTCGGCATTGTGCCTTTTGTATTTAATTCCGATGCAATTTCTGTGTTTCATCGTCAATAAGAAGGGCAGAGGGATACAGTAAACCTGAAGTGATGCGTCGGTATCTATAACTAGTGTCACAGGAATGGTTCAAAACATAGACAGTAAGATAAGTCAGTTTTCTTGTGCTTAAGTCGGCATTGTGCCTTTTGTATTTAATTCCGATGCAATTTCTGTGTTTCATTGTCAATAAGAAGGACAGAGGGATACAGTATACCTGAAGTGAAGCATCGGAATCTATAACTAGTGTCACAGGAGTGGTTCAAAACATTGACAGTAAGAAGAGTCGGTTTTCTTGCACTTAAGTCGGCATTGTGCCTTTGTATTTAACTCCGATTCAATTTCTGTGTTTCATCGTCAATAAGAAGGTCAGAGGGATACAGTAAACTTGAAGTGAAGCATCACAATCTATAACTAGTGTCACAGGAATGGTTCAAACATAGACAGTAAGAAGAGTAAGTTTCCTTGTACTTAAGTCGGCATTGTGCCTTTTGTATTTAATTCCGATGCAATTTCTGTGTTTCATCGTCAATAAGAAGGTCAGAGGGATACAGTAAACCTGAAGTGAAGCATCGGAATCCATAACTAGTGTCACAGGAATGGTTCAAACATAGACAGTACGAAGAGTTAGTTTTCTTGTACTTAAGTCAGCATTGTGCCTTTTCTATTTAATTCCGATGCAATTTTATGTTCCATTGTCAATTAGAAGGTCAGAGGGTTACAGTAATCCTGAAGTGAAGCATCGGAATCAATAACTAGTGTCACAGGAATGGTTCCAAACATAGACAGTAAGAAGAGTCAGTTATCTTGTACTTAAGTCCGCATTGTGCCTTTTATATTTAATTCCGATGCAATTTCTGTGTTTCATCGTCAATAAGAAGGTCAGAGGGATACAGTAAACCTGAAGTGAAGCATCGGAATCTATAACTAGTGTCACAGGAATGGATCAAATCATAGACAATAAGAAGAATCAGTTATCTTGTACTTAAGTCGGCATTGTGCATTTTGTGTTTAATTCCGAAGCAATTTCTGTGTTTCATCGTCAATAAGAAGGTCAGAGGGATACAGTAAACCTGAAGTAAAGCATCGGAATCTATAACGAGTGTCACATGAATGGTCAAAATATAGACAGTAAGAAGAGTCAGTTTTCTTGTACTTAAGTCGGCAATGTTATTTTGTATTTAATTCCGATGCAATATCAGTGTTACATCGTCAATAAGAAGGTCAGAGGGATACAGTAAACCTGAAGTGAAGCATCGGAATCTATAACTAGTGTCACACGAATGGTTCAAAACATAGACTGTAAGAAGAGTCAGTTTTCTTATACTTAAGTCGGCATTGTGGCTTTGTATTTAACTCCGATGCAATTTCTGTGTTTCATCGTCAATAAGAAGGTCAGAGGGATACAGTAAACCTGAAGTGAAGCATCACAATCTATAACTAGTGTCACAGGAATGGTTCAAAACATAGACAGTAAGAAGAGTCAGTTTTCTTGTACTTAAGTCGGCATTGTGCCTTTTGTATTTGATTCCGATGCAATTTCTGTGTTTCATCGTCAATAAGAAGGTCAGAGGGATACAGTAAACCAGAAGTGAAGCATCGGAATCCATAACTAGTGTAACAGGAATGGTTCAAACATAGACAGTTAGAAGAGTTAGTTTTCTTGTACTTAAGTCGGCATTGTGCATTTTCTATTTAATTCCGATGCAATTTCTGTGTTTCATCGTCAATAAGAAGGTCAGAGGGATACAGTAAACCTGAAGTGAAGCATCGGAATCTATAACTAGTGTCACAGGAATGGATCAGATCATAGACAATAAGAAGAATCAGTTATCTTGTACTTAAGTCGGCATTGTGCCTTTTGTGTTTAATTCCGAAGCAATTTCTGTGTTTCATCGTCAATAAGCTGGTCAGAGGGATACAGTAAACCTGAAGTAAAGCATCGGAATCAATAACGAGTGTCACATGAATTTTTCAAAATATAGACAAAAGAAGAGTCAGTTTTCTTGTACTTAAGTCGACATTGTGCCTTTTGTATTTAATTCCGATGCAATTTCTGGGTTTCATCGTCAATAAGGAGGTCAGAGGGATACAGTAAACCTGAAGTGAAGCATCAGAAACTATAACTAGTGTCACACGAATGGTTCAAAACATAGACAGTGAGAAGAGTCAGTTTTCTTGTACTTAAGTCAGCATTTTGCCTTTTGTAATTAATTCCGATACAATATCTGTGTTTCATCGTCAATAAGAAGGTCAGTGGGATACAGTAAACCTGAAGTGAAGCATCGGAATCTATAACTAGTGTCACAGGAATAGTTCAAAACATAGACAGTAAGAAGAGTCAGTTTTCTTGTACTTAAGTCGGCAATGTTCCTTTTGTATTTAATTCCGATGCAATATCAGTGTTACATCGTCAATAAGAAGGTCAGAGGGATACAGTAAACCTGAAGTGAAGCATCGGAATCTATAACAGGTGTCACACGAATGGTTCAAAACATAGACTGTAAGAAGAGTCAGTTTTCTTATACTTAAGTCGGCATTGTGGCTTTGTATTTAACTCCGATGCAATTTCTGTGTTTCATCGTCAATAAGAAGGTCAGAGGGATACAGTAAACCTGAAGTGAAGCATCACAATCTATAACTAGTGTCACAGGAATGGTTCAAAACATAGACAGTAAGAAGAGTCAGTTTTCTTGTACTTAAGTCGGCATTGTGCCTTTTGTATTTAATTCCGATGCAATTTCTGTGTTTCATCGTCAATAAGAAGGTCAGAGGGATACAGTAAACCTGAAGTAAAGCATCGGAATCTATAACGTGTGTCACGTGAATGGTTCAAAATATAGACAGTAAAAAGAGTCAGTTTTCTTGTACTTAAGTCGGCATTGTACCTTTTGTATTAATTCCGATGCAATTTCTGTGTTTCATCGTCAATATGAAGGTCAGAGGGATACAGTAGACCTGAAGCGAAGCATCGGAATCTATAACTAGTGTCACAGAAATGGTTCAAAACATAGACAGTAAGAAGAGTCAGTTTTCTTGTACTTAAGTCGGCATTGTGCCTTTTGTATTTAATTCCGATGCAATTTCTGTGTTTCATCGTCAATAAGAAGGGCAGAGGGATACAGTAAACCTGAAGTGATGCGTCGGTATCTATAACTAGTGTCACAGGAATGGTTCAAAACATAGAGAGTAATAAGAGTCACTGGACCTGACGGGATACCAATTCGATTCTACACAGAGTACGCGAAAGAACTTGCCCCCCTTCTAACAGCCGTGTACCGCAAGTCTCTAGAGGAACGGAGGGTTCCAAATGATTGGAAAAGAGCACAGATAGTCCCAGTCTTCAAGATGGGTCGTCGAGCAGATGCGCAAAACTATAGACCTATATCTCTTACGTCGATCTCTTGTAGAATTTTAGAACATGTTTTTTGCTCGCGTATCATGTCATTTCTGGAAACCCAGAATCTACTATGTAGGAATCAACATGGATTCCGGAAACAGCGATCGTGTGAGACCCAACTCGCCTTATTTGTTCATCAGACCCAGAAAATATTAGATACAGGCTCCCAGGTAGATGCTATTTTTCTTGACTTCCGGAAGGCGTTCGATACAGTTCCGCACTGTCGCCTGATAAACAAAGTAAGAGCCTACGGAATATCAGACCAGCTGTGTGGCTGGATTGAAGAGTTTTTAGCAAACAGAACACAGCATGTTGTTATCAATGGAGAGACGTCTACAGACGTTAAAGTAACCTCTGGCGTGCCACAGGGGAGTGTTATGGGACCATTGCTTTTCACAATATATATAAATGACTTAGTAGATAGTGTCGGAAGTTCCATGCGGCTTTTCGCGGATGATGCTGTAGTATACAGAGAAGTTGCTGCATTAGAAAATTGTAGCGAAATACAGGAAGATCTGCAGCGGATAGGCACTTGGTGCAGGGAGTGGCAACTGACCCTTAACATAGACAAATGTAATGTATTGCGAATACATAGAAAGAAGGATCCTTTATTGTATGATTATATGATAGCGGAACAAACACTGGTAGCAGTTACTTCTGTAAAATATCTGGGAGTATGCGTACGGAACGATTTGAAGTGGAATGATCATATAAAACTAATTGTTGGTAAGGCGGGTACCAGGTTGAGATTCATTGGGAGAGTGCTTAGAAAATGTAGTCCATCAACAAAGGAGGTGGCTTACAAAACACTCGTTCGACCTATACTTGAGTATTGCTCATCAGTGTGGGATCCGTACCAGGTCGGGTTGACGGAGGAGATAGAGAAGATCCAAAGAAGGGCGGCGCGTTTCGTCACTGGGTTATTTGGTAACTGTGATAGCGTTACGGAGATGTTTAATAAACTCAAGTGGCAGACTCTGCAAGAGAGGCGCTCTGCATCGCTGTGTAGCTTGCTCGCCAGGTTTCGAGAGGATGCGTTACTGGATGAGGTATCGAATATATTGCTTCCCCCTACTTATACTTCCCGAGGAGATCACGAATGTAAAATTAGAGAGATTAGAGCGCGCACGGAGGCTTTCAGACAGTCGTTCTTCCCGCGAACCATACGCGACTAGAACAGGAAAGGGAAGTAATGACAGAGGCACGTAAAGTGCCCTCCGCCACACACCGTTGGGTGGCTTGCGGAGTATCAATGTAGATGTAGATGTAGATGTAGACAGTCAGAAGAGTCAGTTTTCTTGTACTTAAGTCGGCATTGTGCCTTTGTATTCAACTCCGATTCAATTTCTGTTTCATCGTCAATAAGAAGGTCAGAGGGATACAGTAAACCTGAAGTGAAGCATCACAATCTATAACTAGTGTCACAGGAATGGTTCAAGACATAGACAGTAAGAAGAGTCAGTTTTCTTGTACTTAAGTCGGCATTGTGCCTTTTGTATTTAATTCCGATGCAATTTCTGTGTTTCATCGTCAATAAGAAGGTCAGAGGGATACAGTAAACCTGAAGTGAAGCATCGGAATCCATAACTAGTGTCACAGGAATGGTTCAAACATAGACAGTAAGAAGAGTCAGTTTTCTTGTACTTAAGTCGGCATTGTGCCTTTTGTATTTAATTCCGATGCAATTTCTGTGTTGCATCGTCAATAAGAAGGTCAGAGGGATACAGTAAACCTGAAGGGATGCATAGGAATCTATAACTAGTGTCACAGGAATGATTCAAAACTTAGACAGTAAGGAGAGTCAGTTTTCTTGTACTTAAGTCGGCATTGTGCCTTTGTATTTAATTCCGATGCAATTTCTGTGTTTCATCGTCAATAAGAATTTCAGAAGGATACAGTAAAACTGAAGTGAAGCTTCGGAATCTATAACTAGCGTCACAGGAATGGTTCAAAATATAGACAGTAACAAGAGTCAGTTTTCTTGTACTTAAGTCGGCATTGTGCCTTTTGTATTTAATTTCGACGCAATATCTGTGTTTCATCGTCAATAAGAACGTCAGAGGGATACAGTAAACCTGAAGTGAAGCATCGGAATCTATAGGTAGTGTCTCAGGAATGGTTCAAAGCATAGACTGTAAGAAGAGTCAGTTTTCTTGTACTTAAGTCGGCATTGTGCCTTTTGTATTTAATTCCGATGCAATTTCTGTGTTTCATCGTCAATAAGAAGGTCAGTGGGATACAGTAAACCTGAAGTGAAGCATTGGAATCTATAACTAGTGTCACAGGAATGGTTCAAAACATAGACGGTAAGAAGAGTCAGTTCTCTTGTACTTAAGTCGGCATAGTGCCTTTTGTATTTAATTCCGATGCAATATCTGTGTTTCATCGTCAATACGAAGGTCAGCGGGATACAGTAACCCTTAAGTGAAGCATCGGAATCTATAACTAGTATAACAGGAATGGTTCAAACATAGACAGTTAGAAGAGTTAGTTTTCTTGTACTTATGTCGGCATTGTGACTTTTCTATTTAATTCCGATGCAATTTCTATGTTTCATCGTCAATTAGAAGGTCATAGGGATACAGTAAACCTGAAGTGAAGCATCGGAATCAATAAGTCGTGTCACAGGAATGGTTCAAAACATAGACAGTAAGAAGAGTCAGTTATCTTGTACTTAAGTCGGCATTGTTTCTTTTGTATTAATTCCGATGCAATTTCTGTGTTTCATCGTCAATAAGAAGGTCAGAGGGATACAGTAAACCAGAAGTGAAGCATCGGTATCTATAACTAGTGTCACAGGAATGGTTCAAAACATAGACAGTAAGATAAGTCAGTTTTCTTGTACTTAAGTCGGCATTGTGCCTTTTGTATTTAATTCCGATGCAATTTCTGTGTTTCATTGTCAATAAGAAGGACAGAGGGATACAGTAAACCTGAAGTGAAGCATCGGAATCTATAACTAGTGTCACAGGAGTGGTTCAAAACATTGACAGTAAGAAGAGTCAGTTTTCTTGCACTGAAGTCGGCATTGTGCCTTTGCATTTAACTCCGATTCAATTTCTGTGTTTCATCGTCAATAAGAAGGTCAGAGGGATACAGTAAACTTGAAGTGAAGCATCACAATCTGTAACTAGTGTCACAGGAATGGTTCAAAACATAGACAGTAAGAAGAGTCAGTTTTCTTGTACTTAAGTCGGCATTGTGCCTTTTGTATTTAGTTCCGATGCAATTTCTGTGTTTCATCGTCAATAAGAAGGTCAGAGGGATACAGTAAACTTGAAGTGAAGCATCGGAATCCATAACTAGTGTCACAGGAATGGTTCAAACATAGACAGTACGAAGAGTCAGTTTTCTTGTACTTAAGTCGGCATTGTGCCTTTTGTATTTAATTCCGATGCAATTTTTGTGTTTCATCGTCAATAAGAAGGTCAGAGGGATACAGTAAACCTGAAGGGAAGCATAGGAATCTATAACTAGTATAAGAGGAATGGTTCAAACATAGACAGTTAGAAGAGTTAGTTTTCTTGTACTTAAGTCAGCATTGTGCCTTTTCTATTTAATTCTGATGCAATTTTATGTTCCATTGTCAATTAGAAGGTCAGAGGGTTACAGTAAACCTGAAGTGAAGCATCGGAATCAATAACTTGTGTCACAGGAATGGTTCCAAACATAGACAGTAAGAAGAGTCAGTTATCTTGTACTTAAGTCCGCATTGTGCCTTTTATATTTAATTCCGATGCAATTTCTGTGTTTCATCGTCAATAAGAAGGTCAGAGGGATACAGTAAACCTGAAGTGAAGCATCGGAATCTATAACTAGTGTCACAGGAATGGATCAGATCATAGACACTAAGAAGAATCAGTTATCTTGTACTTAAGTCGGCATTGTGCCTTTTGTGTTTAATTCCGAAGCAATTTCAGTGTTTCATCGTCAATAAGAAGGTCAGAGGGATACAGTAAACCTGAAGTAAAGCATCGGAATCTATAACGAGTGTCACATTAATGGTTCAAAATATAGACAGTAAGAAGAGTCAGTTTTCTTGTACTTAAGTCGGCAATGTTATTTTGTATTTAATTCCGATGCAATATCAGTGTTACATCGTCAATAAGAAGGTCAGAGGGATACAGTAAACCTGAAGTGAAGCATCGGAATCTATAACTTGTGTCACACGAATGGTTCAAAACATAGACTGTAAGAAGAGTCAGTTTTCTTATACTTAAGTCGGCATTGTGGCTTTGTATTTAACTCCGATGCAATTTCTGTGTTTCATCGTCAATAAGAAGGTCAGAGGGTTACAGTAAACCTGAAGTGAAGCATCACAATCTATAACTAGTGTCACAGGAATGGTTCAAAGCATTGACAGTAAGAAGAGGCAGTTTTCTTGTACTTAAGTCGGCATTGTGCCTTTTGTATTTAATTCCGATGCAATTTCTGTGTTTCATCGTCAATAAGAAGGTCAGAGGGATACAGTAAACCTGAAGTGAAGCATCGGAATCCATAACTAGTGTAACAGGAATGGTTCAAACATAGACAGTTAGAAGAGTTAGTTTTCTTGTACTTAAGTCGGCATTGTGCCTTTTCTATTTAATTCCGATGCAATTTCTATGTTACATCGTCAATTAGAAGGTCAGAGGGATACAGTAAACCTGAAGTGAAGCAACGGAATCAATAACTAGTGTCACAGGAATGGTTCAAAACATAGACAGTAAGAAGAGTCAGTTTTCTTGTACTTAAGTCGGCATTGTGCCTTTTATATTTGATTCCGATGCAATTTCTGTGTTTCATCGTCAATATGAAGGGCAGAGGGATACAGTAAACCTGAAGTGAAGCATCGGAATCTATAACTAGTGTAACAGGTATGGTTCAAACCACAGACAGTAAGAAGAGTCATTTATCTTGTACTTAAGTCGGCATTGTGCCTTTTGTATTTAATTCCGAAGCAATTTCTGTGTTTCATCGTCAATAAGAAGGTCAGAGGGATACAGTAAACTTGAAGTGAAGCATCGGAATCCATAACTAGTGTCACCGGAATGGTTCAAACATAGACAGTACGGAGAGTCATTTTTCTTGTACTTAAGTCGGCGTTGTGCCTTTTGTATTTAATTCCGATGCAATTTCTGTGTTTCATCGTCAATAAGAAGGTCACAGGGATACAGTAAACCTGAAGGGAAGCATAGGAATCTATAACCAGTATAAGAGGATTGGTTCAAACATAGACAGTTAGAAGAGTTAGTTTTCTTGTACTTAAGTCAGCATTGTGCATTTTCTATTTAATTCCGATGCAATTTTATGTTCCATTGTCAATTAGAAGGTCAGAGGGTTACAGTAAACCTGAAGTGAAGCTTCGGAATCAATAACTAGTGTCACAGGAATGGTTCCAAACATAGACAGTAAGAAGAGTCAGTTATCTTGTACTTATGTCCGCATTGTGCCTTTTATATTTAATTCCGATGCAATTTCTGTGTTTCATCGTCAATAAGAAGGTCAGAGGGATACAGTAAACCTGAAGTGAAGCATCGGAATCTATAACTAGTGTCACAGGAATGGATCAGATCATAGACAATAAGAAGAATCAGTTATCTTGTACTTAAGTCGGCATTGTGCCTTTTGTGTTTAATTCCGAAGCAATTTCTGTGTTTCATCGTCAATAAGAAGGTCAGAGGGATACAGTAAACCTGAAGTAAAGCATCGGAATCTATAACGAGTGTCACATGAATGGTTCAAACTATAGACAGTAAAAAGAGTCAGTTTTCTTGTACTTAAGTCGACATTGTGCCTTTTGTATTTAATTCCGATGCAATTTCTGGGTTTCATCGTCAATAAGGAGGTCAGAGGGATACAGTAAACCTGAAGTGAAGCATCAGAAACTATAACTAGTGTCACACGAATGGTTCAAAACATAGACAGTGAGAAGAGTCAGTTTTCTTGTACTTAAGTCAGAATTTTGCCTTTTGTAATTAATTCCGATACAATATCTGTGTTTCATCGTGAATAAGAAGGTCAGTGGGATACAGTAAACCTGAAGTGAAGCATCGGAATCTATAACTAGTGTCACAGGAATGGTTCAAAACATAGACAGTAAGAAGAGTCAGTTTTCTTGTACTTAAGTCGGCAATGTTCCTTTTGTATTTAATTCCGATGCAATATCAGTGTTACATCGTCAATAAGAAGGTCAGAGGGATGCAGTAAACCTGAAGTGAAGCATCGGAATCTATAACTAGTGTCACACGAATGGTTCAAAACATAGACTGTAAGAAGAGTCAGTTTTCTTATACTTAAGTCGGCATTGTGGCTTTGTATTTAACTCCGATGCAATTTCTGTGTTTCATCGTCAATAAGAAGGTCAGAGGGTTACAGTAAACCTGAAGTGAAGCATCACAATCTATAACTAGTGTCACAGGAATGGTTCAAAGCATAGACAGTAAGAAGAGGCAGTTTTCTTGTACTTAAGTCGGCATTATGCCTTTTGTATTTAATTCCGATGCAATTTCTGTGTTTCATCGTCAATAAGAAGGTCAGAGGGATACAGTAAACCTGAAGTGAAGCATCGGAATCCATAACTAGTGTAACAGGAATGGTTCAAACATAGACAGTTAGAAGAGTTAGTTTTCTTGTACTTAAGTCGGCATTGTGCCTTTTCTATTTAATTCCGATGCAATTTCTATGTTACATCGTCAATTAGAAGGTCAGAGGGATACAGTAAACCTGAAGTGAAGCAACGGAATCAATAACTAGTGTCACAGGAATGGTTCAAAACATAGACAGTAAGAAGAGTCAGTTTTCTTGTACTTAAGTCGGCATTGTGCCTTTTATATTTGATTCCGATGCAATTTCTGTGTTTCATCGTCAATATGAAGGGCAGAGGGATACAGTAAACCTGAAGTGAAGCATCGGAATCTATAACTAGTGTAACAGGTATGGTTCAAACCACAGACAGTAAGAAGAGTCATTTATCTTGTACTTAAGTCGGCATTGTGCCTTTTGTATTTAATTCCGAAGCAATTTCTGTGTTTCATCGTCAATAAGAAGGTCAGAGGGATACAGTAAACTTGAAGTGAAGCATCGGAATCCATAACTAGTGTCACCGGAATGGTTCAAACATAGACAGTACGGAGAGTCATTTTTCTTGTACTTAAGTCGGCGTTGTGCCTTTTGTATTTAATTCCGATGCAATTTCTGTGTTTCATCGTCAATAAGAAGGTCACAGGGATACAGTAAACCTGAAGGGAAGCATAGGAATCTATAACCAGTATAAGAGGATTGGTTCAAACATAGACAGTTAGAAGAGTTAGTTTTCTTGTACTTAAGTCAGCATTGTGCCTTTTCTATTTAATTCCGATGCAATTTTATGTTCCATTGTCAATTAGAAGGTCAGAGGGTTACAGTAAACCTGAAGTGAAGCTTCGGAATCAATAACTAGTGTCACAGGAATGGTTCCAAACATAGACAGTAAGAAGAGTCAGTTATCTTGTACTTATGTCCGCATTGTGCCTTTTATATTTAATTCCGATGCAATTTCTGTGTTTCATCGTCAATAAGAAGGTCAGAGGGATACAGTAAACCTGAAGTGAAGCATCGGAATCTATAACTAGTGTCACAGGAATGGATCAGATCATAGACAATAAGAAGAATCAGTTATCTTGTACTTAAGTCGGCATTGTGCCTTTTGTGTTTAATTCCGAAGCAATTTCTGTGTTTCATCGTCAATAAGAAGGTCAGAGGGATACAGTAAACCTGAAGTAAAGCATCGGAATCTATAACGAGTGTCACATGAATGGTTCAAACTATAGACAGTAAAAAGAGTCAGTTTTCTTGTACTTAAGTCGACATTGTGCCTTTTGTATTTAATTCCGATGCAATTTCTGGGTTTCATCGTCAATAAGGAGGTCAGAGGGATACAGTAAACCTGAAGTGAAGCATCAGAAACTATAACTAGTGTCACACGAATGGTTCAAAACATAGACAGTGAGAAGAGTCAGTTTTCTTGTACTTAAGTCAGAATTTTGCCTTTTGTAATTAATTCCGATACAATATCTGTGTTTCATCGTGAATAAGAAGGTCAGTGGGATACAGTAAACCTGAAGTGAAGCATCGGAATCTATAACTAGTGTCACAGGAATGGTTCAAAACATAGACAGTAAGAAGAGTCAGTTTTCTTGTACTTAAGTCGGCAATGTTCCTTTTGTATTTAATTCCGATGCAATATCAGTGTTACATCGTCAATAAGAAGGTCAGAGGGATGCAGTAAACCTGAAGTGAAGCATCGGAATCTATAACTAGTGTCACACGAATGGTTCAAAACATAGACAGTAAGAAGAGTCAGTTTTCTTATACTTAAGTCGGCATTGTGGCTTTGTATTTAACTCCGATGCAATTTCTGTGTTTCATCGTCAATAAGAAGGTCAGAGGGATACAGTAAACCTGAAGTGAAGCATCACAATCTATAACTAGTGTCACAGGAATGGTTCAAAACATAGACAGTAAGAAGAGTCAGTTTTCTTGTACTTAAGTCGGCATTGTGCCTTTTGTATTCAATTCCGATGCAATTTCTGTGTTTCATCGTCAATAAGAAGGTCAGAGGGATACAGTAAACCTGAAGTAAAGCATCGGAATCTATAACGAGTGTCACATGAATGGTTCAAACTATAGACAGTAAAAAGAGTCAGTTCTCTTGTACTTAAGTCGGCATTGTACCTTTTGTATTAATTCCGATGCAATTTCTGTGTTTCATCGTCAATATGAAGGTCAGAGGGATACAGTAGACCTGAAGTGAAGCATCGGAATCTATAACTAGTGTCACAGGAATGGTTCAAAACATAGACAGTAAGAAGAGTCAGTTTTCTTGTACTTAAGTCGGCATTGTGCCTTTTGTATTTAATTCCGATGCAATTTCTGTGTTTCATCGTCAATAAGAAGAGCAGAGGGATACAGTAAACCTGAAGTGATGCGTCGGTATCTATAACTAGTGTCACAGGAATGGTTCAAAACATAGACAGTAAGATAAGTCAGTTTTCTTGTACTTAAGTCGGCATTGTGCCTTTTGTATTTAATTCCGATGCAATTTCTGTGTTTCATTGTCAATAAGAAGGACAGAGGGATACAGTATACCTGAAGTGAAGCATCGGAATCTATAACTAGTGTCACAGGAGTGGTTCAAAACATTGACAGTAAGAAGAGTCAGTTTTCTTGTACTTACGTCGGCATAGTGCCTTTTGTATTTAATTCCGATGCAATATCTGTGTTTCATCGTCAATACGAAGGTCAGCGGGATACAGTAACCCTTAAGTGAAGCATCGGAATCTATAACTAGCATAACAGGAATGGTTCAAACATAGACAGTTAGAAGAGTTAGTTTTCTTGTACTTATGTCGGCATTGTGACTTTTCTTTTTAATTCCGATGCAATTTCTATGTTTCATCGTCAATTAGAAGGTCATAGGGATACAGTAAACCTGAAGTGAAGCATCGGTATCTATAACTAGTGTCACAGGAATGGTTCAAAACATAGACAGTAAGATAAGTCAGTTTTCTTGTACTTAAGTCGGCATTGTGCCTTTTGTATTTAATTCCGATGCAATTTCTGTGTTTCATTGTCAATAAGAAGGACAGAGGGATACAGTAAACCTGAAGTGAAGCATCGGAATCAATAACTTGTGTCACAGGAATGGTTCCAAACATAGACAGTAAGAAGAGTCACTTATCTTGTACTTAAGTCCGCATTGTGCCTTTTATATTTAATTCCGATGCAATTTCTGTGTTTCATCGTCAATAAGAAGGTCAGAGGGATACAGTAAACCTAAAGTGAAGCATCGGAATCTATAACTAGTGTCACAGGAATGGATCAGATCATAGACACTAAGAAGAATCAGTTATCTTGTACTGAAGTCGGCATTGTGCCTTTTGTGTTTAATTCCGAAGCAATTTCTGTGTTTCATCGTCAATAAGAAGGTCAGAGGGATACAGTAAACCTGAAGTAAAGCATCGGAATCTATAACGAGTGTCACATTAATGGTTCAAAATATAGACAGTAAGAAGAGTCAGTTTTCTTGTACTTAAGTCGACATTGTGCCTTTTGTATTTAATTCCGATGCAATTTCTGTGTTTCATCGTCAATAAGGAGGTCAGAGGGATACAGTAAACCTGAAGTGAAGCATCAGAAACTATAACTAGTGTCACATGAATGGTTCAAAACGTAGACAGTGAGAAGAGTCAGTTTTCTTGTACTTAAGTCAGCATTTTGCCTTTTGTAATTAATTCCGATACAAAATCTGTGTTTCATCGTCAATAAGAAGGTCAGTGGGATACAGTAAACCTGAAGTGAAGCATCGGAATCTATAACTAGTGTCACAGGAATGGTTCAAAACATAGACAGTAAGAAGAGTCAGTTTTCTTGTTCTTAAGTCGGCAATGTTCCTTTTGTATTTAATTCCGATGCAATTTCTGTGTTTCATCGTCAATAAGAAGGTCAGAGGGATACAGTAAACCTGAAGTAAAGCATTGGAATCTATAACGAGTGTCACATGAATGGTTCAAAATATAGACAGTAAGAAGAGTCAGTTTTCTTGTACTTAAGTCGGCATTGTGCCTTTTGTATTTAATTCCGATGCAATTTCTGTGTTTCATCGTCAATAAGAAGGGCAGAGGGATACAGTAAACCTGAAGTGATGCGTCGGTATCTATAACTAGTGTCACAGGAATGGTTCAAAACATAGACAGTAAGATAAGTCAGTTTTCTTGTACTTAAGTCGGCATTGTGCCTTTTGTATTTAATTCCGATGCAATTTCTGTGTTTCATTGTCAATAAGAAGGACAGAGGGATACAGTATACCTGAAGTGAAGCATCGGAATCTATAACTAGTGTCACAGGAGTGGTTCAAAACATTGACAGTAAGAAGAGTCAGTTTTCTTGCACTTAAGTCGGCATTGTGCCTTTGTATTTAACTCCGATTCAATTTCTGAGTTTCATCGTCAATAAGAAGGTCAGAGGGATACAGTAAACTTGAAGTGAAGCATCACAATCTATAACTAGTGTCACAGGAATGGTTCAAACATAGACAGTAAGAAGAGTCAGTTTCCTTGTACTTAAGTCGGCATTGTGCCTTTTGTATTTAATTCCGATGCAATATCTGTGTTTCATCGTCAATAAGAAGGTCAGAGGGATACAGTAAACCTGAAGTGAAGCATCGGAATCCATAACTAGTGTCACAGGAATGGTTCAAACATACACAGTACGAAGAGTCAGTTATCTTGTACTTAAGTCGGCATTGTACCATTTGTATTTAATTCCGATGCAATTTCTGTGTTTCATCGTCAATAAGAAGGTCAGAGGGATACAGTAAACCTGAAGGGAAGCATAGGAATCTATAACTAGTATAAGAGGAATGGTTCAAACATAGACAGTTAGAAGAGTTAGTTTTCTTGTACTTAAGTCAGCATTGTGCCTTTTCTATTTAATTCCGATGCAATTTTATGTTCCATTGTCAATTAGAAGGTCAGAGGGTTACAGTAAACCTGAAGTGAAGCATCGGAATCAATAACTAGTGTCACAGGAATGGTTCCAAACATAGACAGTAAGAAGAGTCAGTTATCTTGTACTTAAGTCCGCATTGTGCATTTTATATTTAATTCCGATGAAATTTCTGTGTTTCATCGTCAATAAGAAGGTCAGAGGGATACAGTAAACCTGAAGTGAAGCATCGGAATCTATAACTAGTGTCACAGGAATGGATCAAATCATAGACAATAAGAAGAATCAGTTATCTTGTACTTAAGTCGGCATTGTGCCTTTTGTGTTTAATTCCGAAGCAATTTCTGTGTTTCATCGTCAATAAGAAGGTCAGAGGGATACAGTAAACCTGAAGTAAAGCATCGGAATCTATAACGAGTGTCACATGAATGGTCAAAATATAGACAGTAAGAAGAGTCAGTTTTCTTGTACTTAAGTCGGCAATGTTATTTTGTATTTAATTCCGATGCAATATCAGTGTTACATCGTCAATAAGAAGGTCAGAGGGATACAGTAAACCTGAAGTGAAGCATCGGAATCTATAACTAGTGTCACACGAATGGTTCAAAACATAGACTGTAAGAAGAGTCAGTTTTCTTATACTTAAGTCGGCATTGTGGCTTTGTATTTAACTCCGATGCAATTTCTGTGTTTCATCGTCAATAAGAAGGTCAGAGGGATACAGTAAACCTGAAGTGAAGCATCACAATCTATAACTAGTGTCACAGGAATGGTTCAAAACATAGACAGTAAGAAGAGTCAGTTTTCTTGTACTTAAGTCGGCATTGTGCCTTTTGTATTTAATTCCGATGCAATTTCTGTGTTTCATCGTCAATAAGAAGGTCAGAGGGATACAGTAAACCTGAAGTGAAGCATCGGAATCCATAACTAGTGTAACAGGAATGGTTCAAACATAGACAGTTAGAAGAGTTAGTTTTCTTGTACTTAAGTCGGCATTGTGCCTTTTCTATTTAATTCCGATGCAATTTCTATGTTTCATCGTCAATTAGAAGGTCAGAGGGATACAGTAAACCTGAAGTGAAGCAACGGAATCAATAACTAGTGTCACAGGAATGGTTCAAAACATAGACAGTAAGAAGAATCAGTTTTCTTGTACTTAAGTCGGCATTGTGCCTTTTATATTTGATTCCGATGCAATTTCTGTGTTTCATCGTCAATATGAAGGGCAGAGGGATACAGTAAACCTGAAGTGAAGCATCGGAATCTAGAACTAGTGTAACAGGTATGGTTCAAACCACAGACAGTAAGAAGAGTCAGTTATCTTGTACTTAAGTCGGCATTGTGCCTTTTGTATTTAATTCCGAAGCAATTTCTGTGTTTCATCGTCAATAAGAAGGTCAGAGGGATACAGTAAACTTGAAGTGAAGCATCGGAATCCATAACTAGTGTCACCGGAATGGTTCAAACATAGACAGTACGAAGAGTCATTTTTCTTGTACTTAAGTCGGCATTGTGCCTTTTGTATTTAATTCCGATGCAATTTCTGTGTTTCATCGTCAATAAGAAGGTCACAGGGATACAGTAATCCTGAAGGGAAGCATAGGAATCTATAACTAGTATAAGAGGATTGGTTCAAACATAGACAGTTAGAAGAGTTAGTTTTCTTGTACTTAAGTCAGCATTGTGCCTTTTCTATTTAATTCCGATGCAATTTTATGTTCCATTGTCAATTAGAAGGTCAGAGGGTTACAGTAAACCTGAAGTGAAGCATCGGAATCAATAACTAGTCTCACAGGAATGGTTCCAAACATAGACAGTAAGAAGAGTCAGTTATCTTGTACTTATGTCCGCATTGTGCCTTTTGTGTTTAATTCCGAAGCAATTTCTGTGTTTCATCGTCAATAAGAAGGTCAGAGGGATACAGTAAACCTGTAGTAAAGCATCGGAATCTATAACGAGTGTCACATGAATGGTTCAAACTATAGACAGTAAAAAGAGTCAGTTTTCTTGTACGTAAGTCGACATTGTGCCTTTTGTATTTAATTCCGATGCAATTTCTGGGTTTCATCGTCAATAAGGAGGTCAGAGGGATACAGTAAACCTGAAGTGAAGCATCAGAAACTATAACTAGTGTCACACGAATGGTTCAAAACATAGACAGTGAGAAGAGTCAGTTTTCTTGTACTTAAGTCAGCATTTTGCCTTTTGTAATTAATTCCGATACAATATCTGTGTTTCATCGTCAATAAGAAGGTCAGTGGGATACAGTAAACTTGAAGTGAAGCATCACAATCTATAACTAGTGTCACAGGAATGGTTCAAACATAGACAGTAAGAAGAGTCAGTTTCCTTGTACTTAAGTCGGCATTGTGCCTTTTGTATTTAATTCCGATGCAATATCTGTGTTTCATCGTCAATAAGAAGGTCAGAGGGATACAGTAAACCTGAAGTGAAGCATCGGAATCCATAACTAGTGTCACAGGAATGGTTCAAACATAGACAGTACGAAGAGTCAGTTATCTTGTACTTAAGTCGGCATTGTACCATTTGTATTTAATTCCGATGCAATTTCTGTGTTTCATCGTCAATAAGAAGGTCAGAGGGATACAGTAAACCTGAAGGGAAGCATAGGAATCTATAACTAGTATAAGAGGAATGGTTCAAACATAGACAGTTAGAAGAGTTAGTTTTCTTGTACTTAAGTCAGCATTGTGCCTTTTCTATTTAATTCCGATGCAATTTTATGTTCCATTGTCAATTAGAAGGTCAGAGGGTTACAGTAAACCTGAAGTGAAGCATCGGAATCAATAACTAGTGTCACAGGAATGGTTCCAAACATAGACAGTAAGAAGAGTCAGTTATCTTGTACTTAAGTCCGCATTGTGCATTTTATATTTAATTCCGATGAAATTTCTGTGTTTCATCGTCAATAAGAAGGTCAGAGGGATACAGTAAACCTGAAGTGAAGCATCGGAATCTATAACTAGTGTCACAGGAATGGATCAAATCATAGACAATAAGAAGAATCAGTTATCTTGTACTTAAGTCGGCATTGTGCCTTTTGTGTTTAATTCCGAAGCAATTTCTGTGTTTCATCGTCAATAAGAAGGTCAGAGGGATACAGTAAACCTGAAGTAAAGCATCGGAATCTATAACGAGTGTCACATGAATGGTCAAAATATAGACAGTAAGAAGAGTCAGTTTTCTTGTACTTAAGTCGGCAATGTTATTTTGTATTTAATTCCGATGCAATATCAGTGTTACATCGTCAATAAGAAGGTCAGAGGGATACAGTAAACCTGAAGTGAAGCATCGGAATCTATAACTAGTGTCACACGAATGGTTCAAAACATAGACTGTAAGAAGAGTCAGTTTTCTTATACTTAAGTCGGCATTGTGGCTTTGTATTTAACTCCGATGCAATTTCTGTGTTTCATCGTCAATAAGAAGGTCAGAGGGATACAGTAAACCTGAAGTGAAGCATCACAATCTATAACTAGTGTCACAGGAATGGTTCAAAACATAGACAGTAAGAAGAGTCAGTTTTCTTGTACTTAAGTCGGCATTGTGCCTTTTGTATTTAATTCCGATGCAATTTCTGTGTTTCATCGTCAATAAGAAGGTCAGAGGGATACAGTAAACCTGAAGTGAAGCATCGGAATCCATAACTAGTGTAACAGGAATGGTTCAAACATAGACAGTTAGAAGAGTTAGTTTTCTTGTACTTAAGTCGGCATTGTGCCTTTTCTATTTAATTCCGATGCAATTTCTATGTTTCATCGTCAATTAGAAGGTCAGAGGGATACAGTAAACCTGAAGTGAAGCAACGGAATCAATAACTAGTGTCACAGGAATGGTTCAAAACATAGACAGTAAGAAGAATCAGTTTTCTTGTACTTAAGTCGGCATTGTGCCTTTTATATTTGATTCCGATGCAATTTCTGTGTTTCATCGTCAATATGAAGGGCAGAGGGATACAGTAAACCTGAAGTGAAGCATCGGAATCTAGAACTAGTGTAACAGGTATGGTTCAAACCACAGACAGTAAGAAGAGTCAGTTATCTTGTACTTAAGTCGGCATTGTGCCTTTTGTATTTAATTCCGAAGCAATTTCTGTGTTTCATCGTCAATAAGAAGGTCAGAGGGATACAGTAAACTTGAAGTGAAGCATCGGAATCCATAACTAGTGTCACCGGAATGGTTCAAACATAGACAGTACGAAGAGTCATTTTTCTTGTACTTAAGTCGGCATTGTGCCTTTTGTATTTAATTCCGATGCAATTTCTGTGTTTCATCGTCAATAAGAAGGTCACAGGGATACAGTAAACCTGAAGGGAAGCATAGGAATCTATAACTAGTATAAGAGGATTGGTTCAAACATAGACAGTTAGAAGAGTTAGTTTTCTTGTACTTAAGTCAGCATTGTGCCTTTTCTATTTAATTCCGATGCAATTTTATGTTCCATTGTCAATTAGAAGGTCAGAGGGTTACAGTAAACCTGAAGTGAAGCATCGGAATCAATAACTAGTCTCACAGGAATGGTTCCAAACATAGACAGTAAGAAGAGTCAGTTATCTTGTACTTATGTCCGCATTGTGCCTTTTGTGTTTAATTCCGAAGCAATTTCTGTGTTTCATCGTCAATAAGAAGGTCAGAGGGATACAGTAAACCTGAAGTAAAGCATCGGAATCTATAACGAGTGTCACATGAATGGTTCAAACTATAGACAGTAAAAAGAGTCAGTTTTCTTGTACGTAAGTCGACATTGTGCCTTTTGTATTTAATTCCGATGCAATTTCTGGGTTTCATCGTCAATAAGGAGGTCAGAGGGATACAGTAAACCTGAAGTGAAGCATCAGAAACTATAACTAGTGTCACACGAATGGTTCAAAACATAGACAGTGAGAAGAGTCAGTTTTCTTGTACTTAAGTCAGCATTTTGCCTTTTGTAATTAATTCCGATACAATATCTGTGTTTCATCGTCAATAAGAAGGTCAGTGGGATACAGTAAACCTGAAGTGAAGCATCGGAATCTATAACTAGTGTCACAGGAATGGTTCAAAACATAGACAGTAAGAAGAGTCAGTTTTCTTGTACTTAAGTCGGCAATGTTCCTTTTGTATTTAATTCCGATGCAATATCAGTGTTACATCGTCAATAAGAAGGTCAGAGGGATACAGTAAACCTGAAGTGAAGCATCGGAATCTATAACTAGTGTCACACGAATGGTTCAAAACATAGACTGTAAGAAGAGGCAGTTTTCTTATACTTAAGTCGGCATTGTGGCTTTGTATTTAACTCCGATGCAATTTCTGTGTTTCATCGTCAATAAGAAGGTCAGAGGGATACAGTAAACCTGAAGTGAAGCATCACAATCTATAACTAGTGTCACAGGAATGGTTCAAAACATAGACAGTAAGAAGAGTCAGTTTTCTTGTACTTAAGTCGGCATTGTGCCTTTTGTATTCAATTCCGATGCAATTTCTGTGTTTCATCGTCAATAAGAAGGTCAGAGGGATACAGTAAACCTGAAGTAAAGCATCGGAATCTATAACGAGTGTCACATTAATGGTTCAAACTATAGACAGTAAAAAGAGTCAGTTTTCTTGTACTTAAGTCGGCATTGTATCTTTTGTATTAATTCCGATGCAATTTCTGTGTTTCATCGTCAATATGAAGGTCAGAGGGATACAGTAGACCTGAAGTGAAGCATCGGAATCTATAACTAGTGTCATAGGAATGGTTCAAAACATAGACAGTAAGAAGAGTCAGTTTTCTTGTACTTAAGTCGGCATTGTGCCTTTTGTATTTAATTCCGTTGCAATTTCTGTGTTTCATCGTCAATAAGAAGGGCAGAGGGATACAGTAAACCTGAAGTGAAGCATCGGTATCTATAACTAGTGTCACAGGAATGGTTCAAAACATAGACAGTAAGATAAGTCAGTTTTCTTGTACTTAAGTCGGCATTGTGCCTTTTGTATTTAATTCCGATGCAATTTTTGTGTTTCATCGTCAATAAGAAGGTCAGAGGGATACAGTAAACCTGAAGGGAAGCATAGGAATCTATAACTAGTATAAGAGGAATGGTTCAAACATAGACAGTTAGAAGAGTTACTTTTCTTGTACTTAAGTCAGCATTGTGCCTTTTCTATTTAATTCTGATGCAATTTTATGTTCCATTGTCAATTAGAAGGTCAGAGGGTTACAGTAAACCTGAAGTGAAGCATCGGAATCAAAAACTTGTGTCACAGGAATGGTTCCAAACATAGACAGTAAGAAGAGTCAGTTATCTTGTACTTAAGTCCGCATTGTGCCTTTTATATTTAATTCCGATGCAATTTCTGTGTTTCATCGTCTATAAGAAGGTCAGAGGGATACAGTAAACCTGAAGTGAAGCATCGGAATCTATATCTAGTGTCACAGGAATGGATCAGATCATAGACACTAAGAAGAATCAGTTATCTTGTACTTAAGTCGGCATTGTGCCTTTTGTGTTTAATTCCGAAGCAATTTCTGTGTTTCATCGTCAATAAGAAGGTCAGAGGGATACAGTAAACCTGAAGTAAAGCATCGGAATCTATAACGAGTGTCACATTAATGGTTCAAAATATAGACAGTAAGAAGAGTCAGTTTTCTTGTACTTAAGTCGACATTGTGCCTTTTGTATTTAATTCCGATGCAATTTCTGTGTTTCATCGTCAATAAGGAGGTCAGAGGGATACAGTAAACCTGAAGTGAAGCATCAGAAACTATAACTAGTGTCACATGAATGGTTCAAAACGTAGACAGTGAGAAGAGTCAGTTTTCTTGTACTTAAGTCAGCATTTTGCCTTTTGTAATTAATTCCGATACAATATCTGTGTTTCATCGTCAATAAGAAGGTCAGTGGGATACAGTAAACCTGAAGTGAAGCATCGGAATCTATAACTAGTGTCACAGGAATGGTTCAAAACATAGACAGTAAGAAGAGTCAGTTTTCTTGTACTTAAGTCGGCAATGCTCCTTTTGTATTTAATTCCGATGCAATTTCTGTGTTTCATCGTCAATAAGAAGGTCAGAGGGATACAGTAAACCTGAAGTAAAGCATTGGAATCTATAACGAGTGTCACATGAATGGTTCAAAATATAGACAGTAAGAAGAGTCAGTTTTCTTGTACGTAAGTCGGCATTGTGCCTTTTGTATTTAATTCCGATGCAATTTCTGTGTTTCATCGTCAATAAGAAGGGCAGAGGGATACAGTAAACCTGAAGTGATGCGTCGGTATCTATAACTAGTGTCACAGGAATGGTTCAAAACATAGACAGTAAGATAAGTCAGTTTTCTTGTACTTAAGTCGGCATTGTGCCTTTTGTATTTAATTCCGATGCAATTTCTGTGTTTCATTGTCAATAAGAAGGACAGAGGGATACAGTATACCTGAAGTGAAGCATCGGAATCTATAACTAGTGTCACAGGAGTGGTTCAAAACATTGACAGTAAGAAGAGTCAGTTTTCTTGCACTTAAGTCGGCATTGTGCCTTTGTATTTAACTCCGATTCAATTTCTGTGTTTCATCGTCAATAAGAAGGTCAGAGGGATACAGTAAACTTGAAGTGAAGCATCACAATCTATAACTAGTGTCACAGGAATGGTTCAAACATAGACAGTAAGAAGAGTCAGTTTCCTTGTACTTAAGTCGGCATTGTGCCTTTTGTATTTAATTCCGATGCAATTTCTGTGTTTCATCGTCAATAAGAAGGTCAGAGGGATACAGTAAACCTGAAGTGAAGCATCGGAATCCATAACTAGTGTCACAGGAATGGTTCAAACATAGACAGTACGAAGAGTCAGTTATCTTGTACTTAAGTCGGCATTGTGCCTTTTGTATTTAATTCCGATGCAATTTCTGTGTTTCATCGTCAATAAGAAGGTCAGAGGGATACAGTAAACCTGAAGGGAAGCATAGGAATCTATAACTAGTATAAGAGGAATGGTTCAAACATAGACAGTTAGAAGAGTTAGTTTTCTTGTACTTAAGTCAGCATTGTGCCTTTTCTATTTAATTCCGATGCAATTTTATGTTCCATTGTCAATTAGAAGGTCAGAGGGTTACAGTAAACCTGAAGTGAAGCATCGGAATCAATAACTGGTGTCACAGGAATGGTTCCAAACATAGACAGTAAGAAGAGTCAGTTATCTTGTACTTAAGTCCGCATTGTGCATTTTATATTTAATTCCGATGCAATTTCTGTGTTTCATCGTCAATAAGAAGGTCAGAGGGATACAGTAAACCTGAAGTGAAGCATCGGAATCTATAACTAGTGTCACAGGAATGGATCAAATCATAGACAATAAGAAGAATCAGTTATCTTGTACTTAAGTCGGCATTGTGCCTTTTGTGTTTAATTCCGAAGCAATTTCTGTGTTTCATCGTCAATAAGAAGGTCAGAGGGATACAGTAAACCTGAAGTGAAGCATCGGAATCTATAACTAGTGTCACACGAATGGTTCAAAACATAGACTGTAAGAAGAGTCAGTTTTCTTATACTTAAGTCGGCATTGTGGCTTTGTATTTAACTCCGATGCAATTTCTGTGTTTCATCGTCAATAAGAAGGTCAGAGGGATACAGTAAACCTGAAGTGAAGCATCACAATCTATAACTAGTGTCACAGGAATGGTTCAAAACATAGACAGTAAGAAGAGTCAGTTTTCTTGTACTTAAGTCGGCATTGTGCCTTTTGTATTTAATTCCGATGCAATTTCTGTGTTTCATCGTCAATAAGAAGGTCAGAGGGATACAGTAAACCTGAAGTGAAGCATCGGAATCCATAACTAGTGTAACAGGAATGGTTCAAACATAGACAGTTAGAAGAGTTAGTTTTCTTGTACTTAAGTCGGCATTGTGCCTTTTCTATTTAATTCCGATGCAATTTCTATGTTTCATCGTCAATTAGAAGGTCAGAGGGATACAGTAAACCTGATGTGAAGCAACGGAATCAATAACTAGTGTCACAGGAATGGTTCAAAACATAGACAGTAAGAAGAGTCAGTTTTCTTGTACTTAAGTCGGCATTGTGCCTTTTATATTTGATTCCGATGCAATATCTGTGTTTCATCGTCAATAAGAAGGGCAGAGGGATACAGTAAACCTGAAGTGAAGCATCGGAATCTATAACTAGTGTAACAGGTATGGTTCAAACCACAGACAGTAAGAAGAGTCAGTTATCTTGTACTTAAGTCGGCATTGTGCCTTTTGTATTTAATTCCGAAGCAATTTCTGTGTTTCATCGTCAATAAGAAGGTCAGAGGGATACAGTAAACTTGAAGTGAAGCATCGGAATCCATAACTAGTGTCACCGGAATGGTTCAAACATAGACAGTACGAAGAGTCATTTTTCTTGTACTTAAGTCGGCATTGTGCCTTTTGTATTTAATTCCGATGCAATTTCTGTGTTTCATCGTCAATAAGAAGGTCACAGGGATACAGTAAACCTGAAGGGAAGCATAGGAATCTATAACTAGTATAAGAGGATTGGTTCAAACATAGACAGTTAGAAGAGTTAGTTTTCTTGTACTTAAGTCAGCATTGTGCCTTTTCTATTTAATTCCGATGCAATTTTATGTTCCATTGTCAATTAGAAGGTCAGAGGGTTACAGTAAACCTGAAGTGAAGCATCGGAATCAATAACTAGTGTCACAGGAATGGTTCCAAACATAGACAGTAAGAAGAGTCAGTTATCTTGTACTTATGTCCGCATTGTGCCTTTTATATTTAATTCCGATGCAATTTCTGTGTTTCATCGTCAATAAGAAGGTCAGAGGGATACAGTAAACCTGAAGTGATGCATCGGAATCTATAACTAGTGTCACAGGAATGGATCAGATCATAGACAATAAGAAGAATCAGTTATCATGTACTTAAGTCGGCATTGTGCCTTTTGTGTTTAATTCCGAAGAAATTTCTGTGTTTCATCGTCAATAAGAAGGTCAGAGGGATACAGTAAACCTGAAGTAAAGCATCGGAATCTATAACGAGTGTCACATGAATGGTTCAAACTATAGACAGTAAAAAGAGTCAGTTTTCTTGTACTTAAGTCGACATTGTGCCTTTTGTCTTTAATTCCGATGCAATTTCTGGGTTTCATCGTCAATAAGGAGGTCAGAGGGATACAGTAAACCTGAAGTGAAGCATCAGAAACTATAACTAGTGTCACACGAATGGTTCAAAACATAGACAGTGAGAAGAGTCAGTTTTCTTGTACTTAAGTCAGCATTTTGCCTTTTGTAATTAATTCCGATACAATATCTGTGTTTCATCGTCAATAAGAAGGTCAGTGGGATACAGTAAACCTGAAGTGAAGCATCGGAATCTATAACTAGTGTCACAGGAATGGTTCAAAACATAGACAGTAAGAAGAGTCAGTTTTCTTGTACTTAAGTCGGCAATGTTCCTTTTGTATTTAATTCCGATGCAATATCAGTGTTACATCGTCAATAAGAAGGTCAGAGGGATACAGTAAACCTGAAGTGAAGCATCGGAATCTATAACTAGTGTCACACGAATGGTTCAAAACATAGACTGTAAGAAGAGTCAGTTTTCTTATACTTAAGTCGGCATTGTGGCTTTGTATTTAACTCCGATGCAATTTCTGTGTTTCATCGTCAATAAGAAGGTCAGAGGGATACAGTAAACCTGAAGTGAAGCATCACAATCTATAACTAGTGTCACAGGAATGATTCAAAACATAGACAGTAAGAAGAGTCAGTTTTCTTGTACTTAAGTCGGCATTGTGCCTTTTGTATTCAATTCCGATGCAATTTCTGTGTTTCATCGTCAATAAGAAGGTCAGAGGGATACAGTAAACCTGAAGTAAAGCATCGGAATCTATAACGAGTGTCACATGAATGGTTCAAACTATAGACAGTAAAAAGAGTCAGTTTTCTTGTACTTAAGTCGGCATTGTACCTTTTGTATTAATTCCGATGCAATTTCTGTGTTTCATCGTCAATATGAAGGTCAGAGGGATACAGTAGACCTGAAGTGAAGCATCGGAATCTATAACTAGTGTCACAGGAATGGTTCAAAACATAGACAGTAAGAAGAGTCAGTTTTCTTGTACTTAAGTCGGCATTGTGCCTTTTGTATTTAATTCCGATGCAATTTCTGTGTTTCATCGTCAATAAGAAGGGCAGAGGGATACAGTAAACCTGAAGTGATGCGTCGGTATCTATAACTAGTGTCACAGGAATGGTTCAAAACATAGACAGTAAGATAAGTCAGTTTTCTTGTACTTAAGTCGGCATTGTAGCTTTTGTATTTAATTCCGATGCAATTTCTGTGTTTCATTGTCAATAAGAAGGACAGAGGGATACAGTATAACTGAAGTGAAGCATCGGAATCTATAACTAGTGTCACAGGAGTGGTTCAAAACATTGACAGTAAGAAGAGTCAGTTTTCTTGCACTTAAGTCGGCATTGTGCCTTTGTATTTAACTCCGATTCAATTTCTGTGTTTCATCGTCAATAAGAAGGTGGGAGCGATACAGTAAACTTGAAGTGAAGCATCACAATCTATAACTAGTGTCACAGGAATGGTTCAAACATAGACAGTAAGAAGAGTCAGTTTTCTTGTACTTAAGTCGGCATTGTGCCTTTTGTATTTAATTCCGAAGCAATTTCTGTGTTTCATCGTCAATAAGAAGGTCAGAGGGATACAGTAAACCTGAAGTGAAGCATCGGAATCCATAACTAGTGTCACAGGATGGTTCAAACATAGACAGTACGAAGAGTCAGTTATCTTGGACTTAAGTCGGCATTGTGCCTTTTGTATTTAATTCCGATGCAATTTCTGTGTTTCATCGTCAATAAGAAGGTCACAGGGATACAGTAAACCTGAAGGGAAGCATAGGAATCTATAACTAGTATAAGAGGATTGGTTCAAACATAGACAGTTAGAAGAGTTAGTATTCTTGTACTTAAGTCAGCATTGTGCCTTTTCTATTTAATTCCGATGCAATTTTATGTTCCATTGTCAATTAGAAGGTCAGAGGGTTACAGTAAACCTGAAGTGAAGCATCGGAATCAATAACTAGTGTCACAGGAATGGTTCCAAACATAGACAGTAAGAAGAGTCAGTTATCTTGTACTTATGTCCGCATTGTGCCTTTTATATTTAATTCCGATGCAATTTCTGTGTTTCATCGTCAATAAGAAGGTCAGAGGGATACAGTAAACCTGAAGTGAAGCATCGGAATCTATAACTAGTGTCACAGGAATGGATCAGATCATAGACAATAAGAAGAATCAGTTATCTTGTACTTAAGTCGGCATTGTGCCTTTTGTGTCTAATTCCGAAGCAATTTCTGTGTTTCATCGTCAATAAGAAGGTCAGAGGGATACAGTAAACCTGAAGTAAAGCATCGGAATCTATAACGAGTGTCACATGAATGGTTCAAACTATAGACAGTAAAAAGAGTCAGTTTTCTTGTACTTAAGTCGACATTGTGCCTTTTGTATTTAATTCCGATGCAATTTCTG